>NC_080063.1:15560296-15825296 GCF_026212465.1 Amaranthus tricolor | reverse complement strand
TTTAAATATATACAAAATCCAAATTTTGTATTAGGCAGCATTTTACTTGTTATCAATTTTAACAAATACCCAAAATTATATCAACCTAAAAACAACTCAAGCGATATATTTATTCAAAACAACTCGAAAACATAAAAAGTTTCCTAATCGATTCGAATTGATACCCATTTTTGTGTTTTTTTTCAAAAGTTCAATTAATTGTAATTTATTAAAATGTTTACTAATATTAAAGCCTTAATATTGAATCAACAAATGCAAAATTTAATAGTTCCATAAGTGGGTAAATTTTCATTTTAATAAAAAAAAATAAAACCTAATTGAATTAATTTCATCATGCTTGAATATTAAAAAATTATCTTAAAAATACAAAATTTGAGGAAGATTATAAATTGTTGAAGATGATAGAAGCTGTGTATGAAAGAAGAAGAATAAATTGAAATTGGAGATAAAATGAATAGTTGAAATTGAGGGGAAATTTAGTTAAAAGTATTGTGTACAGGGTAGAGTCAGGTAAGGCTGTGAGTTGATAAGTTGCTTATTTATTAGATTATTTTTAAGTTATGTAGTTTTCGAATTAGGCTATTATTTATTTACTCGATTGTTCAAGAATCTTAAAAATTATTATTATCAAAACTTTTCATTAAAAATACAAAATTTCATATCATTGATTATTCTTTGAAGAATTTAGAGTTTATCAATATAACTTTTAAAGTTTCAACAAGAAGATATTATTCAAACACAAACTAATTGATAGATAATACAGTGAATTATATTTAAAACTATTATATTAAAGTAGAAAATATTCATAAAATTTGAAAAGTGAGAAAAAACCTCGGTTTGATTATGATTTTAAATTGATATGTTTTTTTGAGTCAAATACTTTTTAGACTACATTATATTTTTCGAATTAAATGAATTTTGGGTTAATTTTATTATATGAGACAGTCTTAATGATTAACACTCATAACTTGGGTTAAACATATCTAATACATACTAGTATAGAATCTTGTGCAATGTATAAAGTAATTATTATTAAAAATGATATAAAAAAATATTATCGTTATAAAATTGAAAATTTCACGTTAAATATATAATAATAATAATAATAATAATAATAATAATAATAATAATAATAATTATTATTATTATTATATTATTATTATTTTAAATATAATTATATTACACTGAATTGATGATAGAATTTTTTTTCCTCTCCTTCTAAAGCATTCTACCCCTTTCTCTAAATTGTTCGCAAATAAAAGTTGATTACTTTTAGTGTTTTGATTTTTCGAATAAAAATATAATAATTTATGTCATATAATGAAATAAAATCAACTTTACCTCGTTTAATTGAATAAATATAGCAATAAATCATTTTAATTATTCTATGTGGCAAATCTTTGTAAAAAAGTCTTTTTAGTTTAATGTATGATATTTAGTGTAATAGATGTAACATTAAACAATTTGATTATTCCATGTGTCAAATCTTTATAAGGATGCTACATGGACTTTTCCAATCCTTAATTGTATGACAAATATAGAAACACCGTGTAATGCACAATTTTTTTAACATTGTCCATTAAAATGTTATAATCTATAACTTTTTTTAATCAGGGTGGAAATAAATTAAGTTAATTTCACCATTTTCTCTAAAATTTCACATGTAAGTAAGATATTCCAAGTACCTCAATCTTGTGTGATTTCATTTAAAAAGTTAATAGTCATGATAACTTTTAATGAATGATAGTTTAGAAACTTGATTGTATATGACCAAATTAGAGAACAAAGATCAATTCTTACAAAAAATAATACCTGAGGTGCATGTGTAGATGGAGAAAAGGTGCTATTTATATAGATGAAATAGGTAGTTTGATAATCTAACTCTAGAAAAAGTGTATTAGATATTTGATTATATAAACTAACATAATAAATTAGATTGATACTATAATTATGAGATAAATGTTCTGTAAAATTATTATTTTATTCAATTTTAGATAAAAAATTTATATAAATAATTTTTCAATATGTAAATAACCTCTTTGTGTAGAATATGTGTACAAAATATTAATCATATTTGGAGATGTAAATAATCTTCTTAATAAAAGTTGTATAATACTCTTAAAATTTTGCTGAAAATGCAAAATTTAAGTGCAATAGTATCTTATACTCATATGGTATTGAAAACTTAACTAAATATGAAAACTGAAACTATCATTTCAAATAATTACTTATATTTAGATATCCAATACGCTTTTTTGGCTGCGAAAAAGATTTACGAAATACTTTTAAAATATTGCTGAATATGTAAAGATAAGGTGCAAAAGCATCACATAGTACTGAAAAATTAACTAAATAAGAATACTTAATGCTATTATTTTTCGAATAATTACTAATTTTGGGTATGCAATAAGTATTGCCATTTGAATTTCTTCAAACTTCTAATATTTTGCGAATTGTACAATCGTATTAAAAGAATGTCATGTGAAATTTGACAACTTTTTAATAAGTTGTATCATTATAAGAATATAAACTCTTTATTTAAGGTTGTCTTCCGAAAACAGTCTTTCAACATGAGTAAAACTGTAAAAGTATCTCTTTAAACTTAAAAATTGTAATTTATATTTTTTCCAAGATGCTTTCGTAGCTCAGTTGGTTAGAGCACCCGTTTAGTAAGGCCTAAGGGGAGGTCTTAAGTTTGAATCTGAATGAGAGAAAATATGTCATTTATTGTTTTATTTTTTTATTTTTTATTCAATACACTCACCGATAAACTTTAAGACGAAAATTGAAGACTTCTAGAGCGAGAAACGACTGCTCCTATAATATTTTGTCTGAAACTTCATTTTATTTTGCTGAGAGAAAAAAATGGCGACTGAATCAAAGAATAAGCAGCAAAACCCTAAAAAAGCTAACTTGTTGGATCATAATTCTCTAAAACATCTCCTTGATGAAACTGCTAATGAGGTTTAACTCTATATGCTTTTTTCGATTTGTAAATTTCTAGGTTTTGTTCATCTTGTTTGATTTTCTTACGACACCCGATCTGTAGGTTTTGGTACTAATTACGCTGTATTTGTATGATTTTAATTCAATTTTCGGAATTTGGTGCTGTGATGTGTTGAGTTGTTCGGATTTGTGGAATTAATTTTCCTTGACTATTATGAAGATAGTCAAAGCTCATGTCGAGTAATTGTTTTACCAAGTGAAGAATTTCGGTAAATTTTTGATTTTGTTTGTTGATTGATTTTAGCGGTGAATGTCGAACACAAGTTATTTGCCTTGATTTACAATTTCAACTGGAAATTAGGGAAATAGATCATGAAATTAGATGTTTTCAGAAACTGTATAAGATGTTTGGAATATCAATAACGTTGTCTTTTACTACCTGGATACAGCCATACAGGTTGATATTCTTTGTTACGCTGATGCGCAATTAGATGAATGTCTCTTGTTGATGTCTTTCTAATTAGAGTTTCTTTTGTTTTCTTACAAATTACAATGTTTCCATTGCAGCTGAATTATATTTTCCGCATTGTGATAATTGTTTCAGGTTGTTAAAGGTCGTGGATATGTAGAAGATGTAAGGATGAGCAATGTGAGATTGTTGATGGGAACTGTGATCATAATCATTGCCTTGGTGGCACAATTTTACCCTAAGAAGTTTCCGGAGAACAAGAACTTTTTGATCGGTTGCATCATATTATATCCTTCTCTTCAGCACTTTTGTCTTCTTTGTCTGCTTTTTGATAATCACTGTTATCACTGCTGGTTATATTGATTAAAGCCAATTGTGCTGCTTATATATTAGGCTTCAATCCCTTTTAATCCATTATTTTGGTCAACATGTCCACTCTCAAATATATAATCTATAAATTTAAACAGGTTTTTGTAAGATGACAGAATTGTTTCACTACGCTTATATTGTAAGATGTTCATAACTTCATATGCTTTTATGCTTTTGCCGCTTTATGAAACAGTTTTTTTGTTGGTGACTGGGAACTACTATTACCCAATCAAGTGTTTTCCTTCTTTTTATATTGAAAAAACGTCCTTCGAAAGGTCATTAGTAAATATTGTAAGTGTCGGTTGCAATAAATGGTAGCTCTAAGCCTCTAATTGTCTCTACTGGTTAAAAGTGTAATGTGCTTTATTGTGACTATTGACATGTTTAGAGCTTTCCTACTATGGGGTCAATATCGCTGTCATCTTAAGCAAGTGTTCTACTTGTTAAGACTTCTTATTCTTACATGTATCAATTATTATGCATGCTCAAATGTTTTACTCTTGAGTTGCACGAAAAGCAGGAGAGTTGGGACTTTTTATGACTTTACAAATAGTGTGGAGAAGGTAATTGGTTCATGGAAAATCTTATAGCTTTTGGGCTTGCCATGTGAGTCGTTTTGAGTAGCTAGGCAGAAGAGCTTCAGGAGCTGGGGTGTCTTTAGAGTTTAGATGGGATATGGGAGTATATTCAGAGTTCTCTAGGATAAACTTTTAAACATGGATATCTTTTGTTTTACTAGAATTTTAGCAAGTGTATTGACAGCTAGTTCCCTTTCATAATAGCTCTTGCTATTGAATTGTTTATCCGTTGTGTTTAAGCCTTTGAGACCTACTTCTATGCCATAAACCTGCATACTTGTGTCTGGGAACTCAATGTTAGGAACTGGGATTTTGGGGGCTGGAAGAGGTACAATAAACCTTTTCTTTGTAATGAATGTTTACGAATCTGTTCTTTAACTAAGCTACAGTATTGATGTCTAGAATTGTACTATGGAATTATGTTTTATCCTTGACTTTCCTGCACATATATCGTCTTCTGTGGTTTGTTGCAGCTGATCATATACACAAAGGAAAAGAACGCTATCATGTTTACCTATCCTCCATCGGTGAGTTTTGAAGGTCCTTTTATTTGATTTTATTTGTTTATTGTCACCTAATTGAACTGAAAATAAGTTGGGGGAGACAAGATCTCAGTACGTCATATCTAACTTTAGTCTTGTGGGTCTTTTAGTTGTGTACCGTGTGTGCGGACATGTGATCCTTCATGGGTTGGCCTCAAGTTGTCTTTCAGCATTCTGTAACTCTAGACTTTTCTGCTAAATTACAGAGCAATAAATTTTCTATTCATGTTTGGGTTTGGAGATGCATTTATAACTTGGATGCTACATTAAATATTTGCTGTCCAGGATTATAAAAAGGAATTTATATCTTGAGGGTTCAGATGTTCAGTAGCATTTGTTCTGGCGGTCTGGTCTGGCCCATGAGACAAAGGATCCGTCGACATTTAGTCATTTTCCTGTTTGTCTTTAAATGTCTGCGACGTAGGACTCTAAGAGCATAAATATCTTAGTATGTTATCTTTTAGAGTAGTTTCTCATGCAAAACAGGTTTACTGAGGTTCCCTATTATGGTACACCTGTAGTTTAGATAAGCCGGAACTAGAAAGTCACAGAGATCTGCGTAGAATAGCAATGACACAAATACACAGTTTAGACTTACTTGGTGAAGAAAGCTTCAATAAAGAATCTTAGAACATTTACTATCCGTTGCATAAGAATTAATCTACAATTGCTGCATAACTTAATGTTTCATTGGCTTATGTTTACTTGTTAAAGTAATGGAACATTAAACACATAGCGAAAACTAACATTAGGTGATGAATTTGATTATTTGGTTCCATTTTATAAACCTTCTAAAACTGCTACCAAACAATCCCTTAGTGTATCCCTTTAAGAGTGACTGTTGAAAACTGAGAATATCTCAGTATTTATATTATTTGTGGCTGATGGCACATACTTCTTTTGTGATCCACAGGCTTAAAAGCAAGTACCATAGCTTCACAAAACTGTTGAGCTTTGAATTACACTCAACTTTGTTGCCTAATCTAGCATTTATGTTCTATGTGTTCGTGTTTTTTTCTTTCCATATCCTTTTCTGTTGATGGGCACGCAGTGCTTGCTTATTAAGAATAAGTGGGCATTTTCTAGTACTGTTATATTTTCAATTTGTTTATTCATCAATAAATGTATGATTTCCATCTTGAACTCGTCTGTCTAGGGATCCTACAACGCGACTGGCCTTGTTGTATCTTCAAAATTGCCAAGGTTTTCTGATATGTATACCCTTATAATCGAAAGTGCTGATCCAAAATCAATCTCCGCCAACAAACCTGTTGAATTGACCAAGAGTGTCACCAAATGGTATCGTCCTACTCCTTTGAAATTTTATCATCATGAATCATTATTACTCTCATTTAATGCCATTCTTCCCACTGATGCTATAGGTTCACCAAGGACGGAGTTTTGGTGGAAGGTCTTTACTGGAAAGACGTCGAAGGATTAATAAATGAATATAACAAGGAACCTAAGAAGAGCAAATAAATGGGCAAATGAGTCCTTTTTTTACAGAGTTGAAAAAGCCAAGTCCAGATTAACATCTTAGAGATGTAGATTTCAGTAGTTGAACTGGTTGTATGTTCAATACGGTTAGACATGTTAAAATTTCAATAATACTTTTATCTTTGATGATTTTGCGGGAATTTCAAGCCTTAAAATGATCGACTTTTGCACAAATTGATGGTTTTGATACTTTAAACAGATCATCTGCAATTATCTCAGTTTTTTTACTGCTCTTGATTGTATCAGATGTGTTTATGTTGAATTTGGTTACAACTTGGGATAATCCTTTTCTGGATAACTAGGTTCAGATATATTTGCCAAAATGACTGTTCAAACTCTTACCCGCTTTTTATGAAACAATTCATTTTGCATGAGACCGTCACACTATTTGATGGATTTATATAATTAGTTTATATTCTTAATTGATCACTTTAAAATTGTAAGTAATTATTTTAACGCATTTAATATACATAGATCAGCTTAATAATGAAAAAGTCAAAAAGATTTTGAATAATTTCAATCCATCTTTCATTTGTAGTTTACAAATTTTTGGTTGAGATCATCTATATTATAGATAGCTACATTTGGGTTGGCCTGCTTTTCAATTAAAAAAAATAAATAAATAAAAACAAAAATATAAACTGAAATACGTGTAAGTTAATAATACTCCATTAGAAACTTTTTCAACTTCTATTTCTCTTTTCTAACAAAAACACTCAAACTACCCAAAAATAATTACTCCTTGAATTTCAGTTTTCAATCGCCATTTTCAACCATAAAGCGTTCCATCTTCAACATTTGCTTAGTTCTCATCAAAGGTATGTATCTTCTTCAATATTTGCAAGACCATCAGAGGTATGTATTATTGTTTCATCTTCACCATTTTCGTTTTCAAAACTTTCATTTTTTTTTATTTTGGGTTAATTGTGTTATATATTAGTTGGAATTACAATTCTCTTTTTTTTTTTAAAAAAAAATAAGTTTCATCAATGGTGAAAATAGTGATGTTGAAGAAGATAACAATGGTGAAAATAGTGATGTTAAAGAAAGTAAGTAAGTTAGTGTTTTAACCTAATTAAAGTTTGTAGTTTAATATTTTAAAATTTTAAATTTGTTTGTTTTTCGATTTTACTTGTTCTTGATTTTAGGATTTAAAATTCGGAAAAGATAAGTGATGGTGCTGTCCTGACTTCTGTATTCACAAAGAAGATCATAAAGATTTTTTCTAAGGATCAAAATGACAACCCTCAACAATCAAAGGTGGCTGATTAAGTACCCAAACAAAGGGCTTATAGTAGCTGGAATTATGATATTATGTATTTGGATTTATAATATTGTGTATTTGGGTTTATAATAGTGGTATTTGTCGTAATGTTATGTCTTCATATTTGGGATTATGTTGGAAGTATAATAGTGTATGTCTGGATTTATAATATTGTATATATGGGTTTATAATAGATTATATTTGTGTTTATAATTGTGCGTAGTTCATAATATTTTGGATTATAAAGTAATGTTATAATCCCAACTAAGTAATGTTATACCCCAACTAAACAATGTTATAATCACAATTAAATTATGTTATAACCCCTAATAAACTATGTTGTAATCCCAATTAAACTATATTATAACACCCATTAAACAATGTTATACTCCCAACTATATTATGCTATAAAACCAACTAAAAATGATATAACCCAGACTACATAGTGTTATACTCTCAACTACATCAACTTATGTCAAATGTTCACGGTTATAATACGAATTATATTATGTTATAATTCTAAATATAAGTTATTATAACCCCGAATATACTATGTTATAACTCCAAATATATTATGTTATAACAACAAATATATATTGTTATAACTCCAAATATATTGTTACTACACAATGTTTACTCTCAACTACATCAACCTATGTTAAATGTTCACAGTTATAATACCAATTATATTTTGGTTATGTCCCCAAATATATGAATATATAACCACAAATGCTTTTATTACAATTCTCCAAAAATTAGTCATAGTTGTCTTCTTGAACATTACTGTTTTTCACCATTGATAAACCTTAATTTTTTTAAAAAAAAATCAGAAGAATCACAATAGTTTTTATTACCTTCCCCAAATAGTATTTATTGTTGTTTTCTTCAACATCACCGTTTTTCACCATTGATGAAACTTTATTAAAAAAAAACCAACAATCGAATTTAAGCACAAAATCTTTCATTATAGTATGACAAACTGATTTCTTTATTTTGTCTTTTTTGACCTGTTCGCAGTTATTAACTGCGAACAGCTCCAAACCATAGGTTTGAGATTTTCACGCTTACTTTTGGAAATAGTTTGAATCTTAATTTATTTAATTAATTTTTTTTTTTTTGCTTAACAATTTCAAAAATTCATTACAGAGTAGGATAAAAAAGGATGGGCCAGGTAAAGTAGCAGCCCATATTCATTACACCGACTAAACCATTAAAATACTTATGACCCCAGTACCTCATTTCTTTGGTAGGTTGCATTTTGGAGAATGGACCTCCATATAATGTGCCACGTTGCATGTTTATGTTAAATAATAGATTTTTTATAAAAAAATTATAAAAATGTAAAACAAGAAAAAATCATGTTATTTTACCAATTTAAGGTAGCTACGTATATGCAAGGTTGTCCTCTTTTTTATAAAGAAAATAGGGTATTTTTATTTAAAGATAAAAGTTTAGTTTGTGATTTGTTTTTTTAAAAAATTAAATTATCATGATTTTATGTTTTAATTTATTTTAAATTGAATTTAAATCACAAGTTGGATTAGAATGCTAAAATAGTAAAAAAAAAAAATGAAAATTATAGTATTAGTAATAATGAAACTTAGAAAGTTAGAATACTTAAAATAAGACTTTGTTTTGTGCAAGAGCGTTGTAGCTTTTTGAAGGCCTATTAAAATCTTCACATTTGTTTTTTTATGATTTACATAACTAATGAATTGGCATTATTTGATAAATGAGCTCATTTCTAATTCGATTTAAAATTTAATTTTTGATTTTTAATAGGTTTAAAAGTTAAAAATTAATTCAATTCAAATTAAAATATTTCACTAACCCTTCCATTCCTCCAACCTTCCAAATAATGTTGTTTCATTGGATTTAACTTCATTGTATACACATAATAATTAATAAATAGGAAAAATATAAATTGCAAATTTTTCAATCTTCATATGATGTCTGAATCCTAAATTATGTACTTGAAGACCTCTAAAATTCTAATTCAACAATTTGTCAAGAGTAGCACTACTTTAAATTAAGGATTTAAAGTTTGAAGATAAGTTAAAAAAAAGGTTTGTGGTGCATTTATATTTCTATCTTAAAAGATTTTTTGTAAGAAAAATATTAGAATATAATATAACATATTTTGAGATTTCAGCCATAAATTTAAACTGATAGTTAAGACTTTAAGATATATTATATATACTTTAACATTTCTTACCATTAAATACTAGACCAACAGATTAGGAACTATTTTCATATCATAACCAATTCAATAATCCAACTCGATCTCCCGATACTCCTTGATATTGTATGTGGTAGTACTCTTCAAGGCTCTATCTTATTTGAGTATATAGAGTATAATATATTATGATGTTTGATGTCACAATTATTAGCTTAAGTTTTTTGTTATATTGATTTTTTAAGATATCTTAGTTCAAACTTGTTAATAATCACAAAAGAACAAATCCAACATTAAAAAATAAATCTAAGCTAGACACAAATAGACACATCTACGCAAGCTCCTCTCAGAGATGTGTACATGCAGAAGATTATAAGGCAGTCTATGATATTTTTCATTTTAATCTATCTTGTAATTTGTTTCATTTTCAGTTTTAAAATATTACTCTATCTATAATATCCCGGCCTCTCGGATTACTGGTGACTACTCATGGAGACTGTAGATTAGACCCATAAACCAACACAAGTCTTTTCAGCGCACTTTAGCCTCACTCGTGCGCGTCCGGGAAAATTTCCCAGAAGGTCACCCATCCTATGATTGCTCCACACTAAACACGCTGTGGAGTTCTTAGCAAATGGGCTCCCATGAAAAGAAGATGCACCTTGTTGATATGAGTAGTCTATCAATTGCTTTTCAAGCTAAAACTGGGATATTACAATATCACTTTTATTCTTTATCTTCTATTTTATTTCAAATAACCCATAACTTATTTTTCCCAATTATTTAATCTCTATGTCAAAAGCAAAAAATAAAAAATAAGAAATAAAAAAGTACCGACTAGGATATTTCAAAAACACTATGAGTACAATGAAAACCCCTACTATAACTCTTGTTGTCTTCTTGAATGTCCAACACCACAAGTAAAACGAGGGGCTAACTATTATGCATATATATGGTGTTTTTAATTTATTTTCTCAATTTATTATACTTGTCTCATTTGATTTTTCTATATTAATCAAATAACCTAACATATGTCTGTATAAGTGATGGCAGATTCGGTTTCCATAAATTAAGGAGAAAACTTGTGTTGTAATGTCATGTTCAACCCTCTGTTGTACTACTCGCTCCATGATTCAGCCCTATAATTTCAATGGAATCAAGCGTTTGAGATAATAAATATAGTTACGAAACATGTAATTGATATAACTAATAGTATATTTTAGGGGATTTAAACTTTGAGACTTATTAAGTCGTGGTTCTAGTAAATGATTAAAAAATTCAATCGATAGACGAATTAAATTGCATGATATATAATACAAATTTTGTACAGATGTAAAAATGAGTGTTTAGACCAACTTAGTATCTTTAAAAGAGACGGTCTTAATTGGGCTGGCCCATTAGAATTTTTAAAAATACAAAAACGGAAATGTAGTGTAACTGTACGCTTACTCGGTAGAGATTTAGGATACCTTAAGTAGGCATTTACGATACGTCAAGTAGGACACAATATGGCAAGTACTAGTTTTTAATATGCTGAAGTTATCAAGTAGGTGTTATGTGCTATAGATAACTAAGTTATTTGTTGTAAGGGTTTAGGTTATGTGTTGTAGGAGTTTAGGTTATTTGCTATAAGTGTTTTTGTTATGTGCTCAAGGAATTTTTGTTATATACTGTAGATGTTTAGGTTATTTGTTGTAGGTATTTATGTTACGTGTTGTAGGAGTTTATATTATGTGCAATAGGTGTTTAGGTTATTTGATGTAGGAGTTTATATTATGTACTGTAGGTGTTTATATCTACTTCAATATTCAAAAATATTTTCTATAACTAGTTCAAAATGCCTACATCAACTCTTTAAACAGTACGCAAAAATACCTACAAAAACTAGTTCAAATGCCTACTAAAAGTAGATTAAAAACACCTACTAAAAATTGAAATCGTGCGCATTATAGGTGTTTTTGCAAATAGACTGAACTTTAAAAGTCATCTCTCAAAAAGATGATCTTTCACGAGACCTACTAATCTTGAATTCGTTATAATTCTTGCTAGTGTATATTTTATTTCATAAAATTTACATAACAAATGTATAGTAAAAGCGTTTATACTTTTTCTCCAACACTTAAGTAGTAACAATTGCCAACATATTAGTCAAATAAAACTATAAAGAGGCCTCTCTTGAGAGACCATTTATAGAGAGAGCATCTATAGTATAGACATCTCTCAAGAGCACAGTCCACATCTCCCTTTAAATTTTTTTTTTAAAAAAACTGCTGCTTTCTTCCCACGCGCGTGTATTATATTCGGGAATATGAAAAGTCTAATCATTAACTGTCTTTTCCCCACATTAACTTATCCCTTGAAAATGAAGAAATCAGTTTTTCATACTACAATAGAAGATTTTGTGCTTGAATTCGATTGTTGGTTTTTTTTTAATAAAGCTTCATCAATGGTGGAAAACAATGATGTTGAAGAAAACAATAATATATACTATTTGGGAAAGGTAATAAAAACTATTGTGATTATTCTGATTTTTTTTAAAAAAATTAAGGTTTATCAATGGTGAAAAACAGTAATGTTCAAGAAGACAACTATGGCTAATTTTTGGAGAATTGTAATAAAAGCATTTGTGGTTATATATTCATATATTTGAGATATAACCAAAATATAATTGGTATTATAACTGTGAACATTTAACATAAGTTGATGTAGTTGAGAGTAAACATTGTTACTACACAATGTTTACTCTCAACTACATCAACTTATGTTAAATGTTCACAGTTATAATACCAATTATATTTTGGTTATATCTCAAATATATGAGAGTAAACATTGTGTAGTAACAATGTATTTGAAGTTATAACATAATATATTTGTCGTTATAATATAATATATTTGGGGTTATAACACAATATATTCGGGGTTATAATAACTTATATTTAGAATTATAACATAATATAATTGGTATTATAACCTTGAACATTTGACATAGGTTGATGTAGTTGAGAGTATAACACTGTGTAGTCTGGGTTATATCATTTTTAGTTGGTTTTATAACATAATATAGTTGGGAGTATAACATTGTTTAATGGGTGTTATAACATAGTTTAATTGGGATTA
This sequence comes from Amaranthus tricolor, assembly GCF_026212465.1. Lineage (NCBI taxonomy): Eukaryota > Viridiplantae > Streptophyta > Magnoliopsida > Caryophyllales > Amaranthaceae > Amaranthus > Amaranthus tricolor. The sequence continues at coordinate 15,812,338 of NC_080063.1, read as the reverse complement.
CAACATAGTTTATTAGGGGTTATACTATAGTTTAATTGTGATTATAACATTGTTTAGTTGGAGGTATAACATTATTTAGTTGGGATTATAGCATTACTTTATAAATCCAAAATATTATGAACTACGCATAATTATAAACACAAATATAATCCATTATAAACCCATATATACAATATTATAAATCCAGACATACACTATTATACTTCCAACATAATCCCAAATATGAAGACATAACAATACGACAAATACCACTATTATAAACCCAAATACACAATATTATAAACCCAAATACACAATATTATAAATCCAAATACATAATATTATAATCAGCCCTTTGTTTGGGTACTTAATCAGCCACCTTTGATTGTTGAGGGTTGTCATTTTGATCCTTAGAAAAAATCTTTATGATCTTCTTCGTGAATACAGAAGCCAGGACAACACCATCACTTATCTTCCCCGAATTTTAAATCCTAAAATCAAGAACAAGTAAAATCGAAAAACAAACAAATTTAAAATTTTAAAATATTAAACTACAAACTTTAATTAGGTTAAAACCCTAACTTACTTTCTTTCTTCAGCATCACTATTTTCACCATTGTTATCTTCTTTAACATCACTATTTTCACCATTGATGAAACTTAATTTTTTTTTTAAAAAAAAGAGGATTGTAATTTCAACTAATATATAACACAATTAACCCAAAATAAAAAAATAAAAAAATAAAAATGAAAGTTTTGAAAACGAAAATGGTGAAGATGAAACAAAAATACATACCTTTGATGGTCTTGCAAATATCAAAGAAGATACATATCTTTAATGAGAACTAAGCAAATGTTGAAGATGGAAAGCTTTATGGTCGAAAATGGCGATTGAAAACTGAAATTCAAGGAGTTATTATTTTTGGTAGTTATTATTTTTGGTAGTTTGAATGGTTTTGTCAAGAAAGAGAAATGGAAGTTGAAAAAGTTTCTAATGGAATGTTATTACCTTACACGCATTTCAGTTTATTTTTGTTTTGATTTATTTATTTTTTTAAATTGAAAAATGGTCCGGCCCAATATAGGGCGTCTTTGCTATAGACGGTCTCAACTAAGAATTTGTGCTCTGCAATAGAATATAGTTTGGGCCAATGGGTGGGTTTCTATTTGGGCAGTGTTCAGTCTTATCATAAATTATACCGTCCCTTCGAATTTGTCTTCATTGATCATTTTATGTATTTTAAGTTTTTTTTATTAAATAGGATAAACTTTAAGAGCTATTCTAGTGAGAAACCGTTTCTCATGGAGACGACCTTAAAACAAAGTCTATGTGCTAATATTTGTATTAGTTGTGCTACTGAATCCATGTATAAAAAGTGTTTCACGAAGAAGTTGTCTCACACAAGAATTTGTGAAACTTTAAAGATGGAAAAAGCTTCTTCTCTAACATTATTCTATAGTTGTTTTTAAGTAGTGCTCATCAATTGATCTTAATTTAAATTGTATATGTATTTTTTACTCCCTCAATTCATTTTTATTTGTCCACTTTACTTTTTGCACGTTTTTCAAAACACGCTTTTCAAAGCAAACTTTGAGCCTTAATATTTTTTTGTACGCATCATAAAAAATTGTAAAAATTATATATTTAAAAAATTTGCATCAAGATGAATCTAACAAGATCTTACATGAATATATTTTATCTTTTATATATGCTTCAAAAATTAAATTAAATTTCTCTATCCTAAAGTGAAAAACTTAAAATGGACAAATAAAAAGAAACGCAGGGAGTATTATTTATGTATAATCAAACACCAAAACTTGGCCGAAACCGTTTCAAATTGAGACTAAGAGTGGGCCGACCCAATTCGCGCGTGTAACAACATCACACGTTTTCCCTTGTTTTTTTCATTTTCTGAGCATTTTTCAATTTTGACCTTAAAGGTATCAATTTCAACATAAAGTAATACTTAAACATATCAATTAAAGTAAAAAAATTCAATTTGAACCTATAAGTGATCAATTTTGACGTTAACCTGATGAATTTCTACCTAAATATGGTTTTGTTTCACAATTTTAGAACAAAACTATATAAAATGGAATTATTCTATCATTCTATGAATGAATTTCAAAAACAAATGAATGGTCAATAAAACTATCAATAATAGTGTTAAAACTATTAACATATTAAATTTTAACTAAATGTTAAACAGTATGTGTATACAATTTGAATACTTATTCTTAAAACGATAATTGAAGATTAGAAGTTCAAAATTGAGTTAGATTATAAAATATCATTGTCAAATTATATGTCATAATTTAACTATTAACATATTCAATTTGAACTAAAACCTATACAATATCTTTATAGACTTTGAAATACTTATTTTGAAAACGATAATTGAAGCTTATACGTTCAAAATTGAGATAGATCATAAAATATCTACTGTGATATTATGTGTCACAATTTAACTATTAACATATTCAATTTGAATTATTTACAAATATATATAAACGTGTTGAGAAAAAAGTAATTTCACTATTATTGATCGATGATTAAAGATTACAAGTACTCTTATGTTCCATTAGAACCATCATGCTGCATTGAATAAAAGTACTTGTATTGTACAATGATTTAACACTATTATTAATAGTGTTATTGACCATTCATTTGTTGTTTAAAATTCATCCATAAAATGATGAACTAATACTATTTTATTAACTTCATTCTCAAATTGTGAAACAAAACCATATTTAGGTAGAAATTAATCAGTTTAACGTCAAAATTGAAATTTTTTATGTTAATTGATCTGTTTAAAGTTTACTTTAAGTGAAATTGATACCCTTTAAGGTCAAAATTGATACCTTTAAGATCAAAATTGAAAAATGTTTAGAAAATAGAAAAAACGAGAGAAAGTATGTAAGGTTTATATACACGCTAATTAGGCCGGCCTACTCTTGATCTCAATTTGAGACGGTCTTGACCAAGACCAGCTGATAATTAAATTAGTTTTAAAAAAATAAATGGAGCAAAATTTTAGGAAGATAAAGGAGGAACAAACAAGTTCAGCTGTCTTACAATAAAATTGCTACACTACAAATTTGAAGTTATTGGAGTTATAACTTTGATAGTAAATGCAGGAAAAGCACTCCAACTGTTTTTTTTAGAGATATTCATATGAGATAGGCTTTTTTTTAAGGCTTTAAATAGGAAATTTATATTATATATATATATAGAGGAGAGATCCAATGAGAAAGGTGTTGAAAATGAGAAAGGGTAAGAGGACTCTACACCCTTAATTCCACTACAAAAAAAAAATTTATGGTCACAATTGAGTCAAAAACACATAATTGTAAAAGTAATTATGTTTGTTTTATTTAGTTTATTTTAATGAATTTGTCTTTTTTTTTAAAGGACGCCACGTCGCCACCTCTTTTACACTCTATATTCTTTATCTACATCTATCTATATCTAATACTAAAACATAGACCACCTAAGGACACATGTTATTTTCTCATTAATTTAGTTTCCGCCTAATAATTAAACTACTTAATATGCTATTATCTCAAATTGCCTTTAATTCTAGATTATCTACTATAATAATTCCTATACATTTAAGGCATTAGTTATTGTACTTTCTCTATCTCATTAAACTAATTCTCATATTTTGTGAAGATCATTGCTGCTTGTGGTGGAAGATTATTTCTATCTTTTTCTAATAAAATTTTTCTATCTTTCTTCTATTTTCATATCTTAAAATTGAGTTTTTTTATTCTTAATTATCTCTCTTTATAGATTTTTTTGGTTTAGTTAATTTAAACGAAAGAGAAAAGTAAAACATGTAAGCAATCTCGATAAATGGGCCATATCTCCTGCATTAGTACATTTTTATCTTTTTTGTTTTCTTAAATTTTTTAATTTATTGATTTTAATATCATATTTTCTTCTATGCATGTGAATGATTTATTTAGAAATTTAGATTTTAATTGCTTTATATTGTTATTATTTTGATTGATCAAACATAAATCTCTTTCTTTTTCCAATTTAGCAAATTTGTTCAAGTTGATTACAAAAAGTCAAGAAGGGAGACACTACTACTTACGAGATATATGAGATATCCAATAAGTCTTAAAAACATTTAGAACTCTTTTTCATTTAAATTTGAGTCTTTTTGATATATCTTTAAATCTTATATTTTTTATCTAATTTATTTTAGGGTTTATGAGTGTGCTCTTTTAATATAGAGTTTAATTTTTTGAAATTTTCTATAGAATATTTGGTGAACTTATCTAATATCAGTATTGGTTGCAGTGAGGAAAGACATAGAATTGATGTAATTGTGTTATGTTTTCTAAATGTTATTTCCACTGTCATTAGAATGCATTTTTTTTTATTATTGAAACTTCAAAGTTTTCATACTGATACTCTCATTGTCATTATTTATTTAATTGCACCATATCCAATATTTTTATTTTCTTACAAATTGGTATAATTGCGTTATATTTGTAATGGTTTTTCTATTTTGTGATTTTTAAATAACTGAAAAATAATAAGATAGGAAGACTAGGTGAAACTTGAGAATAAAGTAAATTAGATTAATATAGGTTAGTCATCTCCCAAATAGAACTTGGAGCAAAAGTTAGGTGATACTTTAGACATATGCGGCAAAAGAATTTAGCTACAAAAAGACAATATATTGCAAATAATTATTTTTTACAATATATACTCTTAATACAAACTTTTGTGTTTTTAGCACAAGTTTTGTGAAAGTAACTAAGGGTGGCCTTGAGATTTGAGAGGCTTGGGGTAAAATATTTGTTATGGGCCCCTAATTACTAAAAATATTATTATAGGCCCTTAACTATTAAAAGCATCGTTTTTCTAACTTTTTATGGAGAGAGTAATAAAAATGAATAATGATAATGATTCTCTTTGAAAGACAATCAAAGGAAAAACAATACAAATATATAGTGGAGGGAACAATTAATTAAAAAAACTTTAAATATTATTTTTTCGTCCACATTCTTTTTTGTGTTTTTTTAAGCAATTTGATTTTAAATATCTCTAAATACATCATAAAAATTACAAAATTTGTTAAATAAAAAAACTTTGGCATTAAAACAAATCTAACAATATTCCACATGAATATATTTTATTTTCAATATATCTTTTAAGACCTTGTTCAATGGAAAAATTACCTAAAATAATCTATATTTTTTCTAATTTTCCTACAATAATCTCTATTTATGATTAACTATGAGTAATCCCAACTTTAAGAATAATGTCACTTGGTAACATGTTTTACAGATCACTTGTCCAAAATTTTAAAAATATAAATTAGAGAAAAACAGTCATGAGCACTGACCCCAACTCCAAGCACGCCCACCCCTCCGCCTTCCCCCCAATCACTTTCAACACCAACAAACCCCCTTCGCTAAAGTGGTCATGTGACAGGGGAAACGTCATCGTGGGTGGAAGTGGGGGTGTTGCTACACGTTAGAGTTGGAGGAGCCGGAGAGGGGGAACATTGGTCGTAGCTAGTGGACACGAGAAGGTGGAGGCAGGGCCGGTCCTAAGGGTGGGCAAAAGGGGTCGTCGCCCAGGGCCCCATGTAAAAAAAGATATTGTAGGTAGGCATTAAGGATATGGTAAGTAGGCTAGTAGGCTAGGTTTCTCGGTAGGCATTAAGAATATTGTAAGTAAGCATTTCAAGTACTTTTTTGGTGGGCGCTAAGTATATTGTAAATAAGCATTAAAGATAATGCAAGTACACATTAAGAATACAATAAGGGGACATTAAGATTTAATAGATTGGGCCTGAGAAACCGACTATTAGATTGGTCTCTCAAAGAGTCGGTCAAAAAAACAGTCTCTAAAGAGACCGACTATTAGGAAAAACGAAGGGATTAACAAATGTGCAAGATTTATGTATCATAATAATGTCGCAAGCATGTAAATTGAGAATTTCGAAATCAAAAGAGATCTACTCGTGCAAAATCATGCTTGCACAATCATAATGCTTTCTAGAACATTGAAGGGTTCGAGTATAATCTTTTATGCATATTAATTTTTTGATAATAATTTTTAAAAAACGTTCCATTATTTCCAAATTACCAATGTATTCTTATTCAAATGAGAATTATATATATATATATATATATATATATATATATATATATATATATATATATATATATATATATATATATATATATTATCACTAATAAGTATAAGATTACCATGATCTATGTGAAAGTTCTTAATATTTGTATCAATGCTTTGCCTAATGCTATTGATATTTCTTGAGTTCTGTTCTTGTTCTTGTCGCAATGATGATTATCTTAGATTTATTATTGAGTTATCTCTAATTGATCACTTTTAGAATGTAAGTGATCATTTTACTTTATAAAGGATCACTTAACACTGAAAAAAATAATCACTTCTAAAAGCATAAATAAACATCAAATCAACTCAATATAAATTATCTAATCGTAAGACCATCTCGATTAAAATTTATGTTAAAAGATATAGCAAAATAATAACAAAATGAGTACAACATTTAAAAAGCAAAATTACAAGGAAAATTGGGTACAGTAAATATGTTTTGTTTTTCCAAAATATAGCACAAATATTTATTTTCTCAAACATAAGCAAAGTATGATTAATACTCCGATCAATTTTTTAATCAATTAGAGTTGATTAACAGATTTCTAAAAATATGGCACAAAATTTTTTATCGACTAGAATTATTAGTAAATTTATCGTATTAAAAGTACTTAATTTTTTCATCTACAACATTAACATAGAATCATTGACAATTTAAGTATTAATTTTCTATTTTATTGTAACCACTGACACATAATTTATCACAATATTCTAGCAATTTTATCAATGTTTTGTTAGAATTTTGAACCAAATATTTTTGGATGAAAGTCTTTGAACATAATGAGCTTAATTACTTTATTTTGGTAATTTACTTTCAGCGTCCGCGTATTGACTAACTATTAGCTTGTTATTGGTAAAACAACAAAAAATTATTTACTTTAATTGGGCTTTTGTTATATTGGTTATTTATTTATTTAATAAACAACTAACATCTAATAAACAGATCGTTAAAACAAGTCAACAAAATCTGACATCTTTAATGACCATAGTTAGTACTATTAGAGTATCTAACATTGTAATTGAGGTGTTTAAAACAAATCCGATGATTTGAAATTTATCCAACCTCATAACAAAACCGATTTAATCCGATTTTAAAATAATTTACAGTTATATATAAAATAATATGAATACCAAACTTTATGTTAAATCCACCCGTACACCTAACCCGAAATTTACATTCCAATATGAAAGAGTTGAAGTTTTCAATGCCCAGAAAATGTTGGAAGTGTTGGTATAATTTGCTGTACCAAATTCCAATGTCTCACATTACAACAATTCTTAAATTTATGAAGGGAGCAATGTATGTGTTCATATTTTAATCTACGAAGAGACGTCTTTAATAAGATCCCCCATTCCTCACTGTCTCCCATGCTTATTCTTTCATTAACCATTTTAAGTAATAAACAATACTCTTAATTATCAAATTTCTTCATTTTATCATGTTGATTAGCTATGTTTAGAGTGTTTCATTTAAAACTTATTTTAACATATTTTCATAGATATACAAATTTAAAATACATTGATCATTTTATATTTGTATCAATATATAGATTATTGAGAATTTTATTTTTAAAACTATCAAAATAAAACGGAGGAGGTATTATGATTAAAGTTTATTTTTAAATTCTTACGATGTCAAGATAAAATTTACCTTAAAAATCAAAATTTAAACCTTAAAATTACCTCAAAAATAAAAAATTCCAAAAATTTCAAACCACTCACAACTTTTAAAATTTCTCGATTCATGTATAGAGTTATTTGATAAATGACTTTTTGATTAGCTTTTTTTTACTTTTGAATTTTAGTTTGTTGGTTAGTCAAAAAGTTAACAAAAACATTTGATAAATGATATTTCATTATTGAAAAATTAGCTTTTAAGCCAAAGTGAAACTTTGTAGCTTTTTTTAAATACTTTTGACTTATCAATCCGTTTTTCTCTAATAAACAACCAACAAATAATAAACAATTTTATTAACATTTCCTTATACAATAACCGACTTATCCAACTAGTTTAAAAGCAATAAAAACAACCAATTCTATTAGCTAGTTAAACAAACTAAAAAAATCAACAAAAAACAACTAACAACTAACGACTAATCAAAAATAACCCTTCGTTGTAAAAAAAATCATAATTTCCCAAAGTACCAATTTTACAAGCAATAGTAATAATTATTAGTCTCCAGTTCTCCGCTGTTGAGAATTCTTATTTTTCCTTTCTATCCTATTTCTATAAGTAATTAATTAGAAACCAAATAAGCTGTAACCAATAAATCAAAAAATCATTTTCAACATAAATAAAACCTTTTTAAAACTTCTATATTAACATTATCTTAGCTCAGCACCCAAACAGACCCTTAAATACTCCAAAAACAATAATACTCGTATACTTTTATTCAACATCTCCATTCTCCATTTCTTTCCTCCTTTCTTCCTTTCCCACTCCTCCCACTCATCACTCCACTCTTAAACTTCTCCTTCTCCTCTCCTCTCCTCTGTTTTTCTCTCAAATTTTCTGTTCTTTCTCAAATTTTCTGTTCTTTCTGGGTCTGTTTGTGAAATGTAGTAAAAACCCAGAAAGAAAAAACTGCAAAAATGGCGAAATGTCATCCTTCGAGAAACGACGTCGGATCTTTGATCCTAAATCATCAATCTTCACATAATCATAATCATCACTATTGTCGAATTTGGAGCTCATTTTCATTCCGCAAATTATTAGCAACTGTTAGTTGTGGTGGTTCGTCCATTTCCACCAAGAATAAATCCTCAAAAACCCATATCAAAAAACCCGGCCCCAAGCCCGAACCTAACCCAAAACTTAACCCTACTAATGGGTTGACCCGACCCGAGTATGGGAAACTGGTGGATCTTCTGAACCTGTCTTCTTCTTCTTGTTCTTCAGGGAGAAGAGAGAAAGTAGAGGTGGAAAAGGATCTTGAAGAAGTGAGGAGAAAAGAAGTGAGATTAGAGGAGTTAAGAGAAGCAGTAAGATTATTGAGTGAGAATAATGAAGGAGAGAGAGAAAATGGCGCAAAAAAAGTGAGAAGTTTGGCAAAGGAAGATAGTGAAGCTAGGTCTACTTTGGCTATGCTTGGTGCTATTCCTCCTTTGGTTGCTTTGCTTGATCATCGTAATGATGAGTGTCTTATTCAAGCTCTTTATGCTCTTCTTAATTTGGGTATTGGCAATGATTTGTGAGTATTTTTAATCTTCCTTTTGTATTTAATGTCTTTTGGTTTGAATGTGATTAAATGGAAGTAGACATGAGAGTGTTTAGCAAGGACTCATAGCTGATTAGAATGACTTATTTAACCAACTAATTTTATTAAATAATTTGAACAATTGATTTTATTAACCAATTTGATGAACTGATTTGAACCCATTGCTATGAGTAACTTGTTCAATAACAACTTATGAATAAGAATAAGCTATTTCAATTAGTTACTTAACCAGACATGTTAGCCGGCTTGACCATCCAATCTTGTATCAAATTAAGTTAAAATTGTTAAATAAGCTATTTTATCAAACAACGCAATTGCGTGCAATGCATGTGGTTTATGGGTTAAATATGTTAATTATGCATATTTTTTAGAATTTTTGTAAAGAATTTGAAGTGGGCTTTTCCTTTAATGACTTTTAATGCATGTTTTTTTATAGGAAGTCAATTTGATTTAATCATGTATAGTTCAGTGGGTGAGGAAAGAGGCTGGATTGCCTGTAGGGATCTTCTAGACGACTCCTAATAAAAAAAATCAATTGATATTAATTTTTTCTGAAGAATTTGAAGTTTTTAGTTTCTGGGTTTCTGATTTGATGGTATTGAATGCATGCTCTTCTTGAAAATGAAAGTTAATTTGTTTTGGGTTAAATTTAGAGTGAATTTTATTGGAAATGAGAAATGGAATTCATGGGGCAAACTAAAAAGGTAAAATAATAGGAGTACAGAGTGTTTGTATGTTCAGAAAGTTTTTTGTACTATACTATGGGCAAACCTTTTTCTTCTTTGGTCATTTTCTTGAGGTAAATTGGTTTTTTTGTTTTGTTCCTTGTAAAACTTGAGAAAGAGTAAAGACTTTATTTTGACATTTACTAGTACTGATGTTAGACCCTGACAATTCGTCACATAATCACCCAGCGGGCCTACTTATGTGGACACGCCCACGGGGCACCCGTTGGCTCGGGTCCACAAACCCACGGGTAATGGGTGTTGACTTGTATACACACTTGATAAGGTTCACTCTTTCCCAAAACCGAGATTTACCCATCAATCATTATATATAAGTTACGAAATCTTTCTCATGTGAAGTATTTTCAACAGATTTCTACATCATTCTGTTTTCTTGTGTGGTGTGTTGTTGTTTTCATCTGTTAAAAGAGAAGTATTTTTGTGAATGTGGACTTCACTTTTGATTTTGGTTTCACTTGTTTGGTTACTAGTAAGTGATGATAGAAATATGCGGGGTCTTTGTTTAACAAATTGGTAAATTTTATGTCAGGAACAAATCAGCAATAGTACAAGCAGGAGCAGTTCATATGATGCTAAAGAAGATTGAGTCCTCAAATGGGTCTTTACAAGCATCTGTTTCCGAAGCCATTGTTGCAAATTTCCTTGCACTGAGTGCATTAGATTCGAATAAACCGATCATTGGAACTTCCGGCGCAATCCCTTTTCTCGTTAGCGTCTTAGAGGAGTTGGAGAAGAAAACGAGCTTACAAGCAAGACAAGACTCACTTAGAGCACTTTACAATCTCTCTATATCACCCTCTAATGTTGCCTATATCCTCGAGACTAAGGTAATTCATTACCTCATAAGCATATTGGGAGACATGGAAGTGAGTGAGCGAATTCTCTCGATTTTAAGCAATGTGGTATCAACCTCCGAAGGCCGGAGAGCAATCAGTGGTGTACCGGATGCTCTCCCGGCCTTGATGGACGTCTTGAATTGGACCGACTCACCTGGGTGCCAAGAAAAAGCCTCGTACGTTCTAATGGTGATGGCTCATAAATCATACCGAGATAGGCAAACTATGATAGAACTTGGCATTGGATCGGCATTGCTAGAGTTAACTCTTTTAGGTAGTACATTAGCGCAGAAAAGGGCATCGAGAATATTGGAGTGTTTAAGGATGGATAAAGGGAAACAGATATCCCGAAGCTTTGTTACTGGTAAAACCAGCGCGCCTGTTTCTGCTCCTATATATGGATCTTCCTCATCTACCGCTAATCTCAACAAGGAAGAGGACGATATTATGATGAGCGAAGAGAAAATGGCGGTCAAAAACTTAGTTCAGCAGAGTTTACAGAATAATATGAAACGAATCGCTAAAAGGGCAAACTTGGCTCAAGATTTCGTTCCTTCGGAGCATCTCAAATCGCTCACTACAAGTTCAACATCGAAGAGCTTGCCCTTTTGACATTTATCGAGCAATATGAAGTTAGTGTTCTCTCAGAATTTCTTTGCATTTAATGTTTCATTTGCTTCGTAGTGTGTATTGTTGGCATTGTTATACTGATATTACATGTTCATATACGTTAGTCGTATTTCGTATTTATGTTCGTACGTACGATTTAGCATTTGGGTTGTTTAGAGCTTAGATGATCTTTGTATAGTAGTGTCCTTATCAAGTTTATCAAATAGCAAAATGTAGTCCTTTTTCGTGAAGGCGATACACAAGGCTTAATGTTCTTCAAACTTGTTGATATGCCCGAAATTTATGAATTGGCGTCTTATTTTGTCGATTAAGCACGCGAAAGCTATGGTTATGAGGATGTGTTGGATCTAAGATTAGTACATGGCTTAACGGAACACAATGGTTTACTGTTAAATAGCTTATGCTTCTATGGAGTATTAATTAATCACAAATTGTTGTATGAGACTGTATCACTATGAGGCGAGGATTGTAGGCTTTAGCTTCTAGATGGGTAATTAATCAAAAGACTAAAAAGTTCTTTTTTCTTTAGGTAAATAGAATATTTAGAGTCTAACTTGTTTGATTATGTTTGATTATCTGAAAATATTAATTAATTTGCTAGTTATTTACCGTTTAGTTTAGAAGTGTTATGGGTTACTGTTGGGTGTTAACAAGTAAAAAAATGAGTCAAAAGTCAAACATTAGTTATAAAGCTATTTATAGTAACTTTACTTTTTGGTTTTGGGTTGACCAAACATTTTTTTTGTATTCGACAATCTAAGTCAAAAGTCTACTAAAAGATTATTTGCCAAACAGACTCATTGATAAAGCCTGCACATGGCTGCTAGTAATTTTTCATCCTTCCCATTTTCTCTCTACTTTGGTGTACTTGGTATAGTGTCTAGCTGTAAATATGCTTCCGAAATCTGGATCTGTCTCCATATGATAATGCCTGTGCCATTTTGTTCATTAGCAAAATTGTAACTTAATTTAATTATTGAATTCTACTGTTATTTATGTCAAGCCATGAACTTAGGTTTAACTTTTAACAGCAACAACTATGTGGACTGGATATTATATTAAAAGTATGTTATTATAATTTGTTAATTGCCTGTTTCTCATAAATATTAGTTCTATTAGCTATAGTGAGGTTTTCAAGTCTAAATATTACTAAATTATAGGTATAGTCATGACTTACTGTGGTGATTAGGTTTTGAAATATGCATATTTTGATGCATTTTAAATAGCCAGTAAACGAAGATGTTCATCCAGGTCAATCTCAAGTTATGTATTTCAAATCAATTTAATATCGGGTTTTGTGTTAATGTTGTTTTTTACCTTATAACCATAATGTAAAATTTGTTTTTTAAAGTTTTAAGCAAGAGAAAATTTAATTAAAATTATGCAGAACACTATTTAGTTACCATACTAATCCATTGGGCTTCATGTTTTAACCACAAATTCTAATACATAGGACATGGCTTTAGTCTTCTAGGTCTTAGCATACAAAGTACAAACTTATCTATCCCTACTCCAAACCCCCTAAATAAGTAGTAAATAGCACATACCAAATGATAATATCCAAACTAAAGTTATCTAATCTCCCCACGTGCCAACCCCAAAACCACATCTAAAAATCCCAACACACCAAATAAGAGGTCTTCGTTTAAGTCATCTGATCGATTACGGATTAAATATTTCGAGTCACTTTAAAATTAGTCATTGAGTCTACATTAATTTTTATATAATTTTAAATTCAATTTAAAGTCATATCAAATCGCATTCGATAATAAAATCAAATAATATATCAATTATTAAATCTGTTTTGAATACGTCCGGTGTAAAAAATATCTATTCTCATATATCTCTCTTTCATTCATCACCTTCAATCTCAATCAACCTCTTAAGAAAACTCCATTCTCCCTCATTTACTTCATCCACATAATTAAATCCCTCATCTAAAAAGAAATGTCCATCAATTCTTACTCACTCTCTCTCCACTAACCAAATCAAAATCTCTCTCATTATCCCTTTTTCTCATCCTCTTTCCATCCATCCATATTCAACCATGGCTCTCCCACAATTCCTTTCATCTTCCACCATTAACACTCCAAAACCCACCTTAAACCCATCACCATCACTATCTCTATCGCCACCGCCGTCACCATTCTCTCTCATCCGTCGTAACCACCAACGTAACCACCATGTGGGCTACCTCCGTTGTTCTGCATCGTCTTCTTCATCTCCACAACCTCACAATAACCCACCATCTTCCAATCCATCTCCACAAAACGACATCACTGAACTACCAATCTTTCCACTCCCATTAGTCCTTTTTCCAGGTTCAATCCTCCCTTTACAAATCTTTGAGTTTCGGTACCGTATTATGATGCATACTCTTCTTCAAACCGACCTCCGTTTCGGCGTTATCTTCTCCGATTCCCTAACCCAATCTTCGACCTCCATAGGTTGTGTCGGCGAAGTTATTAAGCACGAAAAACTCTCAGACGACAGATTCTTCTTAATTTGTAAAGGACAAGAGAGATTCCGTATCAACAAGATTATACGGTCGAAACCTTACATAGTAGCGGATGTTGATTGGTTGGAAGACAAACCCAGTAATTTAGATGGGAAGGAAGATTTAGAGAGCTTGGCAAAAGATGTGGAGACTTACATGAGGGATGTGATTAGGTTAAGTAACAGATTGAATGGGAAAGAGGAGAAAGAAATTGGGGATTTGAGAAGAAATTTGTTCCCGACTCCATTTTCGTTTTTTGTTGGGAGTACTTTTGAAGGTGCCCCAAGAGAACAACAAGCTTTGTTGGAATTGGAGGATACTGCCGCTAGATTGAGGAGAGAAAAAGAGACGTTGAGGAATACTTTGAATTATTTGAGTGCTGCTTCTGCTGTTAAAGATGTTTTCCCGAGTTCTTCTTGATGATTTCATGGCGGAAATGTAAGACTTATGGGATGTGAATAGATAGGTAACTTTTTCTTTAAAAATACTATTTGGTTTTGGTTTTTGTTGTGATTGGAAATGAAATGTATGTATTGGTATAAAGATGTAAATGATTGTTATTATTGATGCTTAATGGAAATTGAAGTAGTATTTTTCAGTGATTTTTTTTTGTGTTCTTTTGGGTATGATTTAACCAATTTGGTTAGAAATTATTGGTCATTATCTGAATTGGTTTAGCTTAATAAGTGGGATGTATGAGAGATATGCCTTAATGATTTATAGGACATTATCAGGTTAAGGATTATTTTAATAAATTAGATTTAGCTATATGATCTCATATGCTAGGTGAGAGGCTCTCTTTGATCACGACTTCCTTGTGATGAGAGTATGAGGGTATTGGTTTGCTTTCATTTTCTTCTTCCCCAGGCCCTGCCTCTAAGCGGGATTCATTGGGATGATAAAGGATGATGATGATGGTGGTGGTAGTTAATGTTTATGGGATGAATTCTGTCATGTATGGGACATTTCTATGGTTGGGGTTTGTGATTCCTAATGTTGATGCTGCTTGAGGGTAGATAAAACATTTCAAATGGATTGAAAAATGAAGTAATGATTTGTTTTGATGAAGTTAGATTGTAAATTTGATTTTTGTTTAGATTCAGATTGTGGAACTAAACATAGGAAAGGAAGATATAAGAAGAGTTCCAATTTTTTTCTGGCTGTGTTTGTGCAATGTAGCAAAAACCCAGAAAGAAAAAAACAGCAAAAATGGGGTAGTGTCATCCTTGAGATACTACGTCGGATCTTTGATCCTAAATCATCAATCTTCCATTTCCACCAAGAACAAAACCTCAAATTCCTCAAAAACACACATTAAAAACCCGGCCCCAAGCCAAACCGAACTTAAGACTCAACCCCACTAATGGGTTGACCCGGCCCAAGTATGTAAAGCTGGTGGATCTTCTGAACCTGTCTTCTTGTTCTTCAGGGAGAAGGGAGAAAGTAGAGGTAGAAAAGGATCTTGAAGAAGTGAGGAGAAAGAAGTGAGATTATTTAGTGAGAATAACGGGGGAGAGAGAAAGATGGTGCGCATACTATATAAGTTATTGAAGCTCTTCTTCTCATTTTCATATGGTTTTGAGATATATGCTTGTGAAATAAAAGCTTAAATAATGTTTAACAATGAAAAACAAGATGAAAACAAAAAAAAAATGGGAAAAATGATTACAATGATATATTAGGTGTCTTGGAAACCTTCCCCTTAATAAAGGTTTATTTATAATTGGATTCGACAACACAATGTATTATTTACCCTCCCTATTTTTAGAACAATTTCTTAAAATCACAAACACTAACTCAAAGAAAGAAAACATTTTTGGTTGACATAACCAAACTTTTATACTTATGAGTTAGTGTTCTATGAATGATGTATGCCTTTTATATAGATGGTATACATCAATTTTAAAACACACACGTTAAAACTCTACATCAATACAAATAACGCCTACAATAAACAAGTAATGCACCCCCTTCAATGCCCCAAACGTACAAGAACTAACCGTTGGGAATCCAAAGTACAGCTACTCGAACGAGCCACCACAGTGCTCGAACGAGTCAACAGAATATAAAGGTACTGCTTGCCGCTAGCGTATGTGCTTGACCAAGCAAGCACCTATGTTCGAACGAGCACCCTCCTCTGGTGCCTTCTATTTGTTGATTTCGTGTTGCCTTGTTCGAGCTACCCACTTCCCATGCCTTATCTTGTTCAAGGCATGGTTCCACGCCTTAGTGAAGCTTCATTTGCCTCACATTAATCACTTCATAAATCGTTCCAAACCTTAAAACATGACCACTCGACACATTAATATCTTCCTTTTCCAAAGCACACGATAATGCATGTTCGATTATATGTTCAAAGTTAATGTCATTGTTAAGAGTTTTGGCACCTGCACTAACAATCTCCCGGCAAGTCCAATACTCTCGTTATCCTCAAATGTCACCTTCTTGAATGACCCACATACAACACCATCATAAAGTTTGTGGCCTAGGCTACCATTATCAATTTGTAACTCATACAACTTGCTCATTCCTTCGCTTTCCTTTTATGAGCACCAGGCTCCCTCTAATGACCTTTAAAGTCCCTCGACTAGCTTTGAAAGTACATCCCTTAGCTTCTAATCTACTTAATGAAGTGAGGTTCCGCTCAAACTTAGGTTCATACTTCACATCACCAAGACTGTTCTTAAAACCTCAATGTGTCTCAATTATAACATTTTCAATAACTTCTACTTTCACCCTCTCATCATTCGGTAAAGTAATAACGCCTCCATCACACATTCTAAGCTTAGAAAATTTCTCTTTTTCACAACAAACATGAAATGAGCGTTCGGAGTCGATTACTCATTCCTTACTATGAACCACTACCCCATCAACTAATAGAGCCCATCATAGTCATCATCATCACCCACAAAACCTAGAGGTACATTCCCACTATTCTCACTTGCTTTTCCTCCATTTTCCCTTAAGCTCCTTACTCTCTTAAGGTTCTATTTCATCTCTTTGTACATCATTTGTGTGTGCCCCTTTTTCATACAATCGTAACATTCTTTATCAATAAGGTCACCCCTCCTTTTAGACTTTCCCCTTCTTTGATATCCCTTTATCCTTGGTTCTCCCTCTATTAGAACCCTCACTATTCAAGTCATCCCTAATTTCTTTTCTTTCCTTTCCCTTTTCACTATGAACCTGTCATTCTCTGTCAACACCACCAACGATCAAGATTAATAGAGTCCCTACCTACGAGCAATGTTTGGACTATGTTTCTATAGTCCTTGGAAAGTGACGCCAAAAGGAGTAAGGCTTGCTCCTCATCCGTCAACTTTTCATCGACATTCATAATTTGGCACACCAACTTGTTGAATTTATTTATGTGTTCTTGCATTGTTGTATCTTCATCCTTCATGAGTTGATACAACTCTCACCTCAAGCAAAGTTTTTTTTATTAGGGATTTGGTAGCATACATGGTTTGTAGTTTCTCTAACAACTCACCGGGATCGGTCTCTTTCAAGTAATGATACTTGATTTCGGGTGCAATGGCAAGCCGGATTGTGCTTAACGTCTTCTTCTTTACCGATGTCTATCTTGCCTCCTCGATATTATTTAGCTTCTTCTTCTCGACCGCATCATCGATGCTTTAATGCACCAAAAATCATCCATGGAGTTTTTCCATATAGCAAAGCTGATTCTCCCATCAAACAATGGAATATAGAACTTTTTCCGTCACTCATCTTGTTTTTCTCACACAATAACCTCGTTTTCCCTCACCAATTTGCCCACGATACACTCCCCGCTCTGAGACCAATTGAAATGAAAGTTTAAATGAGGTTTAACAATGAAAAACAAGATGAAAACAATAAAGAAATAATGGGGAAAATGAACACTATAATATATGAGGTATCTTAGATACCTCACCCTCAACGAATGTTTATTGATAATTGGATTCAATAATACAATGTACTAATAACCCTCCTAATCTCGATTACAATCTCTCTAGATTACAAAATACTAATTCAAAGAAAGAAAACTCTTTTGGTTGACACTTCCTAATCTTTACTTATGAATTAGCCCTCACTCTATGTTCTGCTTTGTAATTCTATGAATGATGTGTGCCCTTTATATAGGAGGTATACAACATTTTAGAACGCACACATTAACTCTATATCAATAAAAGTAACTTCTGCAATAAACAAGAAGCAATGCACCCCCTTCAATGCCCCAAACGTACAGAAATTGACCGTTGTGAATCCAAAGCAAAACTGCTCAAACGAGCTACCTCAATGCTCGAACGAACTAGCAGATCAAAAAGGTATTGTCTGCTGCCAGCATATGTGCTCGAAGGAGCAATCTCCTCTAGGGCTTTAGTTTGTTTCATGTTGCCTTGTTCGAGCAATCCACTTCTCATGCCTTGCCTCGTTCAAGGCATGATTCCACACCTTAGTGAAGCTTCATTTGCCTCACATTAATCACTTTATGAATCGTCCCAAACCATAAAACATCACCACTCGACACATCAATATCTTCCTTCTCCAAATTACACGATAATGCATGTTCGATTGTATGTTCAAAATTAACGTCAATGTTGAAAGTTTTGGCACTTGCACTAAAAAACTGCTTATAATCATATTGTGTTTTTCGATTATATGCTGACTTCGACAATTAGACCAACTCAACCTAACATGGTGTAACGAAACGCAGTGGTTTACTGTTAACTAGTCTATGCTTCTATGGAGTATTAATTAATAGGATTGTAATCTCTGAATCATCTGAACTTTTTACACTTAAATCAATTGTTAATTGAGTGATTAATTTTGAGAATGCTGCAGATAAGGTTTTTTAATTTGGTAAGCAAATGCATCACAAAGGGAGAGTAATCTAGGCTTAGGCTTCTGGGTAATTAATCAAAAGACTAGAAATTTAGAGTTTACAGCTTCTTTCTTCTTTTGGTAAATGGGATGTTTGTATGGAGTCTAGCTTATTGGATCATCTAAAAATATTGGTTCATAAGCTAGCCATTTACGATTTAGTCAGAATTCAGTGTTATGGGTTACCGTTAGTTATTAGTTGTTTATGAGGGAAAAATGAGTCAAAGAGTCAAACATCAGTTAAAAAGCTATTTATAGTAACGTTTGTTTTTTAGCTTGAGCAAACTTTTTTTCCTTTTTTGACAATCAAAAGTCAAAAATCAACCAAACAGTCATTTGCCAAACAAACTCATAGATAAAGTAAAGCCTGCACATGGCAGCTAGTTATTTTTCATCCTTCCCATTTTCTCTCTACGTTGGTGTACTTGATATTGTGTCTAGGTCTAGCTGTAAATGTGCTTCTGGATCTGTGTTAATATGATAATGCCTGTGCCATTTTGTTCATTAGCAAAATTGTAACTTAATTTAGTTATTGAATCCCTCTATTCTTTATGTCATGCTATGAACTTAGGTTAAACTTTAACAGCAACACCTATGCGGATATTGTATTAAAAGTATATGTTATTATAGTTTTTAATTGTCTGTTTCTCATAAATATTAGTTCTAGAGCTGTACTTAGGTTTTCAAGTCTAAACTTATACTAAACTATGGGTATAGTCATGTGACTTACTGTGGTGATTAGGTTTGGAAATATGCATATTTTGATGCATTTTAAATAGCCAGCGAACAAAAGTGTTTATTTGGGTCGTCGGTTTCGAATAGGTTAAACGTTGAGTCTTGTATTCGTATTGCTTTTTACATAATTATAAGTTCATATTTAAAGTCCAATCAAATCCCTAATTTATTTATAAGATTTGGTAAATATTGAATTATTAAATTTAGTTTGAACACTTTTAAGCCAACTCAGAGACACTTTACTGTTTTTTTTTTTATTTTTTTTTTTATTTTTATTTTTTAGTTTTGAAGCATTTAATTTGAGCTATGGGTTGGTTGGTATGTTAACTTCAATGTGTAGATTTGTAAGTAGATGCTATGCTAGTGTTGTGAAAGTCAATGATTTTTTGAGTTTGGTGCATAAACCAATTAACTCATTTAATTTGCTATATGCCCTTTGAATCACTAATAAATTCCTTACGCTTTCTATTTGGTACATGAATACATGATGCTATAATACATGGTAAAAAGGTAACTATAACGAAAATTAAAGCCTAATCTTAATAGTTAATAGGAAAATCTCGTCAAGATTTATATTTGATTGTTTTATTCACAAAATTAATTTTGGTAATGAATTTGGCATTATTTTTTATTTTAGATTGTCTAATTATTTTACATTAATTTTATGCTCAATCATTCATTATAACTTTATTTTAATATTATTTGCTCAATTTACTATTTTTTTTTATTTATTACCAAATTCCCACATTCTTTTTATAATTGACTGCAGTGTTGGATAGGGAAAGCAGAGGGCTAGGTGTGAATTGATCTTAGAGTCATACTTATACATGTTTCAATCGAGACGAAATCTAATACTTCCGTCTTTCCTTAAATAACACCACATTTGTAATTGATGGGAATTCAAACTGACAAAATAATTTCGCTTTTAGTAAAAGTTAGTATACCATTACCTCTATTTATGACTATTTATCAAACGAATATTACAATTTACATAGGATCTTGAAAAAATTTTCATCTACTGTTATTTACTTATTTAAGAGTATATTTTCAAATCAGCAATTATAGCTCTTGACTCCTGTTCCAAAACTAAGGTCACATATTGGCTCAAGTCATAAAACTGAAGTTAGCTGTCTCTGACCAATTTGACATTAGACCTGCTTAATAAATGTTTATTGCATACAACTTTTAAACACAATAACTTTGTAATTTATCTGTTCCACAACATTTGCTACATATGTATATGTTGTGTTCATAACGAGAAAAAAGTTTTTATTTTACGAAAAAATGAGAGAAATATATAAATAAGATGAAAAGATAAATTAAAAATATAAAAATGAATTAAAGTTTAAGGGTGAATCATGACCAACAATAGAAATGTAGCAAATACAACGAAAATGATATAAATGAAAATTATATTAAAACCTGTAAGACAGAGAGAGTATTAGGTATAAATATGAACTAACATAGATTTTTTCGATTAAAAGATAGTCTAAAGAAAGGAAAATATTCAAAGAAAATTAATTTATAACAACACTTTCTGAAAAATAATATTTATTCTTTAGCTAATATAAAACCAGATTTTCACTTAATGATAGATTAGTAGACAGTAGAATAGTCATAATTTCACACTTAATCAACTACATTGATTTGGACTTGTAGTGACCAAAAAGGAGCCTATACAAATACTTCCATATCATTAATCATTGGTGCATTACAGCCATATTTTAAAGTCTAGCTTTTGCCAGTTTCTTTTTTTACAACTTGTTCAATGTTTTATTATTTGAGGGTCCATCACCATCATTTCAAGGTCCCTACTCTCTCTATGATCCATTTTTTAAGAACCAGCTTGCCCTGGTGCTTATATCTTTTTAACTGTTTATTGCTCGGACTCTTTACTTTATCTTTAATATTCATCTGACTTTTCATAAATCGACCAAGTTGAACATTGACATGTGTTGGGATGTTTATCCCACATCAATAAATTAAAGATGATGTGCACACTTTATAAGTTATTAGAACACTTTTTGCCTTATAGTTTTGGGATGATATATATCTTTTTGGCTTATAAAGTGTGTGCACTTCGTGTTTTTACCGTTAATATGCTGTCATTCACAATAAGTTCAGCCCAATTTAACAACATTTTTGACTATTAAAGACCTCACTCAAGGATCAATAATTAAGGTTTAAGTTGGGTGTTTATGTTGTGTCAAAGTTTAGAACCAAATAATGCAATATAATAATGAATGACAAAATTAAAGTAAATAATCAAGACAAAGATTTAAGGTGGTTCACCAAATATGGGCTACATCTACCATCTAGCCTAGGATTATATTAATGCGTTTAAAGGAGAGAACACAAAATTAAAAGAATTACAATGGAGATAAGTATAAGGGGAAGAGAGGAGCTAATATGGATGTAATTTACATAAGCAAGAGATCATGCTTTAAGATAAGACTTTTGGTACCCTAAATAACCTTGTATACAAGGGTTATTTATAGAGGGGCATTAGGTAAAAAAGAGGATAGCAGCTGGAGCAACAAATCAGCAAGCAGCAACCTCGACAGAATGCACAGAAGGTTTGCTTGACCTAGTCTTGGTTGAGCCATGGTCGAGCTGTAGGTCGAGTCATACTGCACGCTGGTTCTGATCACCTTTTTCTTGCTTGACTTTCCTTTTCCATGCTTCTCACGGTTTCCCATGCTTATTGTCTTAGTCCTAGGATTGATTTCATGCACTCTAATTCTTTACCTGTCAAGATTTACTACCCATACAAATCAATCACATGTGACTCTTTATCCTCTTCTAATCTCCACTAACTAAAATGATTAATTTACTGAATCATGTTTTGATTACTTGGTAACACAAGTCACCAATAATCCTAACAAACTATTGAGTAGGAGCGTAAGAAATGAGAATACGAATTCGAGTAACATAAGTCTATTGAGTGTTCTTTGATAAGAACCAAACCGAAAGCCTCAATATATCAACACTTATGTACTAATATTTATTTGGTGTACGTATTTGAGAAGGATAACTGTATTTTTCGCCAACTCACGTGCCTTTTTAAACTCGCTAAATAATATAAAATTTAGCATTATCGACTTGACATCAAATTTCGTAACTAGATTTAAATTGGTACTTGAAACTAAAATAACACCCTTTCAACCAAAACTTAAGGCATTCTGACCTTAGTATGATTTAATTTATCTCAAGTTTGACTTGCATCAAGCCGTCAAGCATACTGTTCTCCTAAATTTTACTGCACCTATCTTTCACTGCTTCTGTATCGTTGTAAATAATGATATGAGAGCTTTTTCTCGTAAATTCAAAATGAGTATGTAACTTATCTCAACTTTGACTTACATCAAGCTATTAATCATATTGTTCTCTCAAATTTTACCGAACTTGTATCTTATTCATTTTGCATCATTGTAATGTCAGAACTTTTTCAGGTAAATAATACAAAATAATCCAGACAAACGAGTAAATTTTAATCGAAATAGATTCTTTTTACAAAATTCGATGGTTAAAGTACATGGTGGTAACGAACAAGGTAGCCATAAACATGTGTGAAAAGTAAGAGTATAGAAAGTGAAAGTCAATCTGAGTCAGAGACAACTTGCTAAAGACTTGTTTTGTGTGTGCTCCATAATTCTAGGTCATTTTGTCAAACTTTAGCAGGATTACCCATATGCTAATGTATGTTTTGGCTAGTACGATAAATTGGTGTAACCTAGAAATCCCAAACCCTAAGCTTAGCACTTTTTAGGGGAATATGAATTGAATACTTAAAATAACTCATTTAATATATACTATGAAAATATAATTTTTTTTGTTTAAAGTCGACTTATCAAAAGACAATCTCACATAAAAGTAAGTATAGTTAAAAGATATACCATTTAGATTCCATACATGGTTA
Organism: Amaranthus tricolor; assembly: GCF_026212465.1. Taxonomy (NCBI): domain Eukaryota; kingdom Viridiplantae; phylum Streptophyta; class Magnoliopsida; order Caryophyllales; family Amaranthaceae; genus Amaranthus; species Amaranthus tricolor. The sequence goes on along the minus strand of NC_080063.1, from coordinate 15,788,753 downwards.
CACAAGGAGACCCTAAGTGTGAAGTTGTTGCTCATAATTTACGTTATTCGATTAATCAACAAAAATGAAAATGTCTGCTAAGACTGCTCGATCCACCTTATTTTAAAGTGTTTTGATGAGGAGGTAAATTATATATATTATCAATTAAATCCCTACTTAAATTTAGAGTGTAACTTAGAAGCAATTTGATATTCATCACCAATTAAAAAGGTACATAGTAAGGATATTGTTATAGACAATAGACATACGACATTATTATGGACCCCACTAAATTAATGAATATCTAAAAGAGTTTAATTGATGTATTAGACAATGATTACCAAATCTTGCAATATGAGAAATAGAAATATTGAAGAAAGCTAATGTCACAATTTTCAACTAAATTAAATGTAACATTAGTGGGGTCAAATTACATATTCAAAAACATGTTCTTGTCGAAAAAAGTTTTACAATTATTAAAGAAAACGAAACCTTAACAATCCAAAATAAAATAAAATAAAATAAAAATGAAAATAGACCAATAGTAGTCATTGCCCTCTCAACTTTTCAATATTTTCACTTTATGATACCAATTATAAGAAACTTTTATAAATTATAATCTTTCAAATAACTATAATCTAAATTTTTTTTTTCTTTTCCTCATCTAGAAAGTAAAACACTAATTATTGTATGAGACAATCTCATCAAGAGACGCGTCTTTTATATGGATTAAATAGCCCACTAAATAAATATTATGAAAATATAAACATCTTATATGAGGTCATCTCGTTAAGAAATATCACTATATAATGTATAATTGTAGAAAGTGATGATCATGTGATTTGTCCACGCGTTTGATAACTATAACCATTCCCATGCAAAAAAGTGGGCCTTTTGTGCTTCAACTAAATGGCCCCCAAGTGTCCCTATAATGTTTATGGGCCTTTTGGGTTTTAAACTTAAAGAAAATTCGAAACAACAATTTTAACAAAATAAAAAAATAAAAAATAAGTTTTGGTTAAACTTAATTTCAAAAATAAGCGTTTTTATGTTCAAGCCTAAAGTCAGATATGTTCGCAGTTACTAACATATTTTTCGCAGATATGTTTTCCAATTTTTTTTGTCCCATCTAACGTTTGACATTGTCACCTTTTTTCGCAATTAATGGCTGCGAACAAAAAGTTTTGACCAATTTTTTTGTTCGCTGTTAGTAACTACAAACATACTTGGTCTTAGGCTCGGACATGAAGACGCTTATTTTTGGAATTAAGTTTACCCGAAGCTTATTTTTGTGTTTCTTTTGTTAAAATTACTTAATTGTTTCAAGTTTTCTTAAAGTTAATTGGATAAATTATCCTATAAACGTTTTTTTTAAAAAAGTACAGCTCGTCTTATATGAGACGAGCACATACAAGTAAGCCCATTTATCTAAGTTATCACTTTGAAATTGTAAGCGATCATTTTAAGGTATAAGTGATAACTTTAAGACTATAAAAAGTAATCACTTTAAAAATAAATGTACATTGAACCAACCCAATTAAAATAGTTTCACCATGAGACCGTCTTATATGAGATTTTGCGTAAAAAATATTGGTTTATCATGCATGACTCAAGATTGTACTAACCAAGTTGGGTTTCAATAGCAAAACAAGCACATACATAGATGATGAAGTAGTTGTTAAGTTACCAACTTAATTAAAACTAAAGTTAATGATTTCTTGACCTAATCCTAGAGATTCAGAGTCAATATGATAGAAGTTTATGAATTCAAATTTTATTTTATCACTCATTACCCGTAGAATATTTAGCTTTGCTAAATATGATGAGGGTTTGTGCTATATCTATACTTCTAGTTCAAAGCATTATAAGTGAGATGTGATGAAGTATACAACTTATCTTAAGTGTACTATTTAAAATTAAAGCTCTGGCGGTAATGTGTTATATTCTTCATCTAGGTACCACACATTTTTAAAAGGAAATACTTGTGAATAGCTCAAGTGGTAAAAACGTGGAAAGATCGCATAAAATAAAAAACTTTTTTATAAAAAATATTTTCAAAATAAGCGTATTTATGTCCAAGATTAAGATCAGGTTTGTTCACTATTACTAATAGCGAACAAGAGGAAAAAAATGTTGTTCGCTATTAGTAACAACGAACAAAGGGGGACAATATTGTCATAAGTCATAAGTCATAAGGTTTAAAAAGGACAAAATAATATCAAATACCTTGTTTGCTATTATCAACAACGATCAGATTTAATTTTTTTTATCCCTTCAAATATTATAACATTATCTTTCTTTGTTTGCTGTTATTAACGACAAATAAATCTGACTTTATACATCAAGATGCTTATTTGAGAATTAGAATTACAGAAGCTTATACTTTTTAGAATCTTTTTAATATTTTATTCAATCTTTTAAAAAATGTGCACAAAAAGATCCAATAATAGTTGGATCATGTGGTCCAAACTTAGGCCATACACGCTGGCTAGCCCCATTTTCTAAAAATCCTTCCAATTGAATTTACAAAAGATTTTAGATTATACCATTTTATGATAATATACAATTATTAATTTAAAGTGATTGCTTATAACTTTTAAGTAATCACTAATAATTTGAAAGTGATAACTTTTTTAGTCTAAAGTGTTTTCTTATAAATTTAAACTGATTACTTAGAATCTTAAAATGATCTATTAATGAAATAGGCTAATTATATAGGCACGTTTTACGATGAGACGGTGTCATCCAAGGTGAGTTCATTAATTTATCATATTATTATTTTGGATTATGATCCACAATTTTATCTTTAGTTCTCATCAATATATTTAACTTATTTATTCATTTTATCTACACATTTTTTTTCAATTTTACATAAAATATATACACTTTTTTAGATTTTCACCTTATTTGTACCTGAGATTATTTTCATGAGACAACATAAGTATAATAAAATTATTTGTTATCATGTCACTGTTTAATTGTCTCCATTCCAATAATAGGATGTGACTTAGCACCGTAAAGAAAAGGACACTCTCAGTATTTTGCACAAGGCAGAGTTCGGATGGGAGGTTTTTCTTTTTCCTAAAAAATGCAGACGAATCATACTCATTCTCCCAAGGAGGGAGTAAAGAGAGAAGCGCGCAGTCAAGAAACTCCCAACTGAGCCAATAGGGGTCGAATCCTAAATCTTCTACTCCACATGCACAAGCTCTATCTATTGAACGCGTTTTTGGCCTTAGCACTCCAAAGGAGCTCAATAATTCAAAATGCCATCGAAATTTAGAGCAATTATCTGTACATGTTGTTGCCTAAAATATAGTGGTCCGTATTTTGTGTTTATCCCTTTTAGTTATTTATGAAGATTAAAAAAAAATAGAGTACACCCTTTTAAAATAGCTTATTGGACAATTTTAGATTATTCAAGTATAGATATATGGTTGACCTATAAATATATGGTTGACCCGTCAAACCATCTAATTCAAGTATTTTATAATTTATTTGATCGAAACAACGTACTATGCATCAGGTTATTTATAATAAGTTTCTCTAAGGCCTCATAGAATTTTTATATGATAGTAAATGGTGGATAATAGAGATATTATTTTATTAAATAATAATATTAAGGTAAAAGTTAACTAACACTTAAGCGTAAATATATATGTAAAAGAGTAAATTAAGAAATAAAATAAAAACTTTTATTAATATAATATATTTTAAAATGTGATTTGATGATACATTTTAAATTTGATGTTTATATAGTTCGAAGTTTAAATATATATATATATATATATATATATATATATATATATATATATATATATATATATATAATCTTATTTACTATTTTAATTGATATATCACTATTAACAAACTTTTTGAGGGAGTTCGTTACCGAGATCCCAAAGTTAACACAGAAAATTTGAAGATTATAAGCAATAAAAATTTGGTAAAACTACTCCAAATAATTTAATCATTTCTTATATTTTTCTATAATAATTTCACCTTATAATTAACCTTAAATAATCCCTATCTGATAATTATTTGATGATATTGATTTTTTTTGTGAATTTTTTGTAAATTATTTTAAAATCTAAGTAGAAAATATCTTTTAAATATATTATTGAATTAGTATTTAAACTGAATTACACAAATTATTATATGAGACGGTCTTACCATAAGCCATGCTTTGTGTATGTGTTTAATAACACAATAATACATATCATTAATATATAGTATTCTTATTTTCAGGTCGTCTCATTAAGAAGTGGTTTCTCTGAACAGTAGCTTACTAAACTAATCTAACATCAACATTTCAACCAAGCCCAGCAAAAGAATAAAGAATCTTTATAAAAACAGAGCTACAAATGCCGAGCCTGGTTTATTTATCTACAGGCTACAGAGGAGACAGGAGAGAGTTAATACACGAGTGGGCTTTTAGCTCGTACGGCCCAAACAAAATAAAACATGGTCGGCCTTTTGAAGGTTTAAGAAAGAATCTAAACATAGACATAGCCAGACTCTTGAAAAACCGTCTCTCTGGCTCAATTTATTGAAGCTCAATGCCTACTTTCATTTTACATTTTTTTTATGGGCTGACTTAATCGGAGATGGTCTCTCAAAGAACCCGTCTCTCGCAAAAATTTGTGATCTACCCAATTCTTAAATGATACAGTCTCATGATAAGGCTATCTCTATTGGGCTGTTGAGCCACGTTTAGTCTATTAAGGTGATTATTTACAAATAACCCAACCCTAAAAATGTACTTACGAATTTCAAATCTCGAAACATTCATTTTAAGACGTAAAATATTTACGACTTAAAACCTCTACTTCAAGCCTAACCTTTTCACTCTAGGGCTTAAGTTTATTTTTAAACTAACAATTTCAATTGTTAAAATGTCCGGTTCAAGACTTAAAATTCATACTTAAGGTTTAAGTCTCTACTTTAAACCTTAACTTTTCTTCACTAAGGACTCAAATTGCATACACCAAGATTTAAAGTGATCACTACTTAGTTTCAAAGTTCTCAATTTTAAGGCTTTTGTTGTCCTATTTAGAAACTTAATTATGATTTTCACATTTGTTTTAGCTCTAGAGAATTTTTCAACTTAATTTAATCCACCTATTTACTCTTTTTTAAAGTTCGTGCAAAAATAAATAGGACAATTGTCTTGAGCCGGGGGAACATAAAAGTCTAATACTTATTCAATTAACAAATTTAATTTACTTAAAATGAATTAAAACTTAGCTTGAATTTCAAAATATATAGATTATCAAATTTATTTAATAAAATTCAGAAATCTGATTATGACATTTTCAATAATCTCTTTTAAGCTATTAATGTTTTACATCCAAAATTAAAATTAACGTGGAAATTAAATTTGGCCTTAAACAAATTAATATTTCTATAAGGTTTTAAATTTCCTTTATGAATTATTACTAAAATCTAAAGAATTTTGCCTGCCTAATATACATCATCAATTCTCATTTAAAACATAAAAAAAATTTAAATTTGGTTAAATAACCCAACTTAGTTAATTAAAACATTCATTTTTGCATTTTAAAATAGTTGCTTTTAGCTATATATTATTAACCTAATACTATAGATATAACAATTAACACTTCGGGGGTGTTTAGGAAAATAACTTGTTTTGATGCAACTAGAGGGTTTGTTGATCTAATCATCCAATGTTAATGTTTGAGAAATTAGCTGGTTGAAATAAGTTATTTATAGAAACAGATTTAAAATCAGTTTTGTCAAACCAATTAATAAAATCAAATGATCAACTCAAGTACTGTAATCAGTTATTAACTATTTGACAACTATAACACCAATTTTTAAAATATAGGTTCTTTGCACGGACATATAGATGTAGAGTTGATAAAAACAAGTAGTGAGAACTCGTGGTGCATGAGCTAGCTTTGTGTTCCAATGTAACGGGTAGTTGGGAGGGTCCGAAACACCACAAATTCACCAATCGGGTCGTCACTTTCATGCCCTCATGACGTTTGAACCTTATTGCTTTCTGACAATGTTGTCCAATTTATAAAAAATGGACCCAAAAGAATTTGATTGTACTTTTATGGTTTGGTATGCTGAGGTGGTTAGCTAGATTAAAGCTTGAATGCCATCTAACCTTCATTGGATTTGGAATATACTTATATTTTTGAATGTATATTAGCTGCTTTTGTGAAAGAATGTCTATTATTGAGACGACTTTAAAACAAGAAGCACGTATTTCATTTATGGCACACCGTGTAAATCCACAATGTGATTGCTTCATACAATATATTTTAATCAACAAGTCTTGTATGAGACGATCCTACCATGAGACAACCCCATATAATTAGTCTATTTCTACCTGATCACTTTAAGGTTATAAATAATCACTTAAGCAATAAAGAGTGATCATTTCAAAACCATAAGTCATCAATTTAAGATTGAGTCAGCCCAATAGAATTGGTCTCACGATAAAACTGTTTCATTTGAAAACTTGTGTATTTCAATACTTTAATTGTGATTATTTTTTAGCATTAAATACCCGCCTTGATGTGCAAATTTTATTTAACTGTAAGTGCACGGTATATGTGTAGCCGTGGGTCAAACAAAAGGAAGCTAGGACAAGAAAATAAGAAAATGTGATTGAAACTATTTAATAAAATATCTAGGGTGTCGGATATCCACTAAATTCTTGTATGATCAAACTCTCATTAGTGTCTATGACATATCAGATTAATTGTGTGATTAAATATGATCTTGTTAATCTCAAACTCTCACTCTGTTGATTAACTATTAGATTTAGATTCTACTCATTCAATTCTCACACGCTAGTTTTGTTGAACGAATTAATAAGAATTTAACTAAAATTTACCTTAAAGCAAAGTTGATCATAATCTCATATGCTAGTTCTATTGACTAGTTCAACAAAGCATATTTAATTTAGAATTGTTGGCACAATTTAACCACTTTAATCCTAATTTCATAGACAATTTCAATAATCAAATCATACTTGAATTGTAGGTTTAAACCCTAACCTTAGAAAATAAATCTACACTCACAATTCATGATGAAAACAATGAACACAAACCCTAAGATGTTACTAAACATGATAAAATATGAGAATGATGAAATTTACAGGAAAAACAATAATTAAACTATGAGACAAACAATTAAAGATCCAAGAGACAAAAATATGAAGAACAATACTACTTTTAATAAATGACAATTTCTAGGAAAAACAATTAAAATATGACAATTAAAGATTAAACTAATACAAATTTGTTAAACAAAGATTAAACTATTAATAAGAAAGTAAATTAAAGACAAGAAATTAAAAGCTTACAAGTATTAAAAATGGAGTTCTATGGAAGAAGATGAAGAAATAACAAAAGGAAGAAGGAGAAAGAAGAGGGTTTTCAATCTCCCCTTCTATGCTCCCTCTAAAGGAGGCTTCACCTAAATACTTCTAATTAACCACTAAATAAATCCTAAGAAGTTAATTAAAAATAAAGATAAAAGAAAATAATACAAAATTAAAGTATTGAAAATTGGGCTGCACGGATTCCAGAAGAAAAAGTCTACTCGGTGTCCACTTCCACGACCAGGAAGCCGAGTCGACGTTTTTGGCTGACAGTTTCTGCAAACTTCAAACGATCGTCATTTCTTGCCCAATTATCGGAATTGGACATATAATATACCGTTGGAAAGTTCTTGAAGTTTAGTTTCCAATGCCACAAACTTTGCATTAATGCAATCTTCCTATCAAAGTTATGGCCAAAAGAGTAGATATATATCAAATTTCACCTCAAAACGTTTGCATTATAAACATTCTTCTACTCTTTTGCTCATTTTCTTTGTAGAACATCTTTACCCGAGCTAAAATATTTCTTAGTCAACTCCGTCATCATTAAAACCATAAGAATTATGCTTAAACAATTAAAATCACTCAAAATCAACATGAATAATCAAAACGAGTAAAAAGTAGCATAAATCTTCAAAATAATCACGGAATTACTAACAATGACCATCATTAAAGAGTATAACATTATATAAATAAGTGCAAATAATTGCAATTATCACGCCCCTTAATATTAAAGTTAAAATATATACTAAAACCATCCATTTTTCAAAATATATTGTCCAAAACTATCCATTTTACAAGTTAACAAGTCGATATTAATTAACTTAATAACTCATCCATAAACATCTCTACTTTCATAACACATCCAATAAATTGCCTTTACCCTGTAGTTAGTTGCCAATATGGCTATATATGTATGGCATTAACTAAAATGACTAATTATAATATAGAAAGGTAAGAAAAACTAGTAGCTTTAGACTACAAACAAGCAAGACAAGTCAAAAACAAGATACTATAAACAAGATGAATTTAAGAAGTTTTAACACTTGGCATCTTTACATCCACCTAAATTTTGTTTAAAATCATTTAATTTTTTTTTGATGGCAAATCTTGTTAGTTGTTTGTTCCCCTGTTTACCTTAAAAACTGCCTAAGCCACCCCATCAGTCCACAACTCCAGCTTCTTTTAAGCACACTTGTTTTCTTCACCCACTTCATCATCTCCTTATCTACCATTCCTTTTTTTTTTTTCTTTCTTTACATTGAAAATTTTAGATCTTAGATATGGCAGGAAATGGGGTATTTTCTGAAATTATTGAAGGTGAAGTCTTCAAATATTATGCTGATGGTGAATGGAAAATTTCATCTTCTGGTAAATCAGTTTCAATCATTAATCCCACTACTAGGAAAACCCAATATAAGGTTCAAGGTACAACCTTTTTTCATCTTTCTTTATTGATCATGGGTTTTGATTCATTTTTTTATGCTGTTTTTGGGATTATTTTATTTTTGATGATATTTTCTGAATTACCCATCTTTTTATTTTTGGAAAGTTTGCTACTTTGTTTGTGGGTTTGGCTTTCCATTAATGGTAATTACGCTTACACCTCGCTCTAGCCCTCTCTTTAAAAGGGTATGGGTATGGATTATCTGTCGCATTCCCTCACTAGACCCTGTTTTCTAGTGAGATTTTGGGTTGATGATGATGACATTTACACCTAGTCAAACCGGCCAACAGCTTCAGTTAACCGCTAGGGCTAACAACCATCAACCATTTGCCTTGTATGAGATACACCTATCCTATGTTTCATTGAAATTTGTGTTTTGAAATTGATAGCATGCACACAAGAAGAGGTAAATAAGGTAATGGAAGCATCAAAAGTGGCACAAAAATCATGGGCAAAGACACCACTTTGGAAGAGAGCAGAGTTACTGCATAAAGCAGCTGCTATATTGAAAGAACATAAACACCCAATTGCTGAATGTTTGGTCAAAGAGATTGCCAAACCTGCTAAGGATGCTGTTACTGAAGTAAGGGTTACTATTCTTTGTTTTATTTATTGTACAATGCCAAACCTGGGTATGGGTTTTCGCCGTCCTTCCCTCTCCCCAGACCCTGATCATGATAAGTTTCTGTGAGCGGAATACGGTGGGTACGATAATGATAATGAATGTCAAGTTTTGGGATGTTTTTGTAATTTTATCATTTGATGGTGGAATTTGAGTGACTCTTTTAATTGCCTCTTTAGATGTCTAATTAATCATTTTTTAAGTTGTTGAAACTTGAAAGGGTGTATAATGGTTTTTTGCTAATCATTGACTTCCTTATGGCTAACTGACCTTTTCTATTTTGCCCCCTTTTACTACCGAGCCTTGTTCTTTGTATTTGTGGGTCTAGTTTGAGGCTTAGAGTTGTCCTAAACAAGGGAATCTAGGCCCGAGTCTGTCTAGACTATGACTCGGTTCATTTCATCTAAAATTTATCAATATTGAATTATGTAACCTATGACATGGAAAATTGATAGCTGAGTTGTTTTAGCACATATATGTAGAGGTCAGTGTTCGGTCTACCTTATTGTGGTATTAAATTCACCATGGAAATCTTGATCAAAAAAGTTGAAGGATTAAATGGGTATAAACCATTGTCACGTACATTAGTGGAATTTGTGCAAAAAATGTAGCATCTTCCTTCAAATGGGTCAGTTTCAAAACACTATGTGATTTTAACCAATGAACTGGCTTACATAATATTTGATTGATTTTTGATCTTATTTTTGATTTGGTATAAAATTCTAGTTTCAAATTTTGATATGTTATGTTTTGGTTGTTTGTAAAAGGTTGTTAGGTCTGGAGATTTGGTGTCTTATTGTGCTGAAGAAGGGGTGAGACTTCTTGGTGAAGGGAAGTTCCTGGTTTCTGACAGTTTCCCCGGAAATGAGAGGACTAAGTATTGTTTAACTTCCAAGGTTAATTTTTTTTTTCTCTCTCACATTTTGTAAATATTATTTATCGTTCTTGTTCAATATGTTTACCGTGTTTTTATTGACAAAGATGGTTCTTGTAAGCTATCTTAGAAACGTAAAACAACTCTATTGCATTTGCATAGCATATTCTTTCAAGTCGTTATTTTCATGGAAATTAAGGAGTAAAAACATGGAAGAAGTGTTGGGATGGTTCATCCCACATCGATGAATTAAAGATGGTGTGCACACTTTATATGTCATTGGGCCCTTTTTCCCATTGTTGTATGGTTTTGGGATAGTATCTCCTTAGCTTATGGAGTGTGTGCACCTCATTTTTCCCCGACTATATATTGTCATTGACAATAAGTCCAACCCAACTTAACAAGAAGGTGCATGACGAGCGTGGGGCCAACTTTAGAGGATATGGCTTGAGAGTGATTGAGTGAATATTACTTTATATACGTTCATAGGTAGATTTTGGATTAAACATAGGATTATAAGTTACACTATATTTTATCGTCAAAAATCAAAAGTGTTGAAAGGCTTATGTAATACTTGTAGGGTTCATTTGAGGGCTTATGTAATACTTGTAGGGTTCATTTGAGTAATTGAGTAGGAAAAATGAACACAATATCATTTTCAATTTATTTTTCTTTTTAAGTAGTTTGTCTACTAGTAATACATGTGTTTACATCTTTGGCTTCCTATATTATAGGGAAATGGATAGATTGAAATTCAATACACATGGTTGGTGAAAGAATTTACTAGCCATAGGTTCATGGTCCCCTACAAGATGTGGATAGCTAGCGTGCGACTCGTGGATAAGCCATGGCAAACCACCACTAAATGCCAATTTAGAGTGATGGTTGATAAAATAGAACCAACCTCTCAAACTTGTGAAGATTATCATCTTGAGACCCACCATACACCAACTTATAATTATTGAAAAAAATCACCACTATAAGGGCAGTGGCACATCACTAGTATTCATGCCTTATCTTACTGATGGAAAATCTTTGGTTTGTGTTGCTTCATAGAATTAAGAATAATGACTAATGACCCATTTGAAAAAAAGAAGGGGCAATGGTAATATATGTACTTAACTCGAGTTTATTGGCCTAGATAATAGATACCTCGCTAAAAGGGACTTCGTGAATTTTTTTGTTAAGTAAAATTTGCTTATCATCAAAGGTAGTCGTTAGAGTATATAACATATTTTGAGGCCTCAACCATCAGATTAAGTTTTTGATCTTGTACTCCCGTTCCCTAGAAGTACTTTATTCTGAGAGGTTATCATTCTTCTTCAGTGACGGATATTGAGTTGGATTGCTTAGACATGAATGAAACTTACTGAGTCATTGTCCCCTTTGCCGTCCTGGACCACTTCCATTGCAAGTGCATTGTACTAATTACCATTTATCTTTCTGATGACTCCATTCCGTTGCTCCATTGCCATTAAGTAGCCCTCTCCGAGGCATTACGTAGGCAGGGATTGAGAGATCTATGTACTCAACCTTAATCTTGTCCATCTGATGACTGGTTGTCTGATTCTCAATCTTAAAATAAGCGACCTAAAGAAAAATGAAACTTATTTTTTTAAAATACAAGGATCGGATAAGTAATGGCAGTGGACTATGAGTTGACAAAACGGAACTGATAAGAAAACATAAATTTCTGAGCATCATTCATCAGCTTTACATCAGTTTTTTTCACATTGTAAAAGAGTTGTATCTCATATGGTTAAAACTTCTACTGGTTTGCAGATTCCATTGGGCGTTGTTTTAGCTATTCCGCCCTTTAACTACCCTGTCAACCTTGCTGTCTCAAAAATCGCACCTGCACTTATTGCTGGAAACTCCCTCGTGCTAAAGCCTCCAACACAGGTACTTTTCTTCACAAGAGCTGAAAGCTTTGTTTCTTTTTAGAAATTTGTAGACTTTTAAGACATGAGCGTTGTTCGTATGCCAGGGTGCTGTGTCAGCACTCCACATGATCCACTGCTTCCACTTGGCCGGCTTTCCTAAAGGACTTATTAGTTGTATCACGGGGAAAGGCTCCGAAATTGGCGATTTCCTGACATTGCATCCAGGGGTGAACTGCATAAGGTAATGTCATATGTTCTGGTTTAATTTTAAGTTTGTGACTTCCTCGTGATGAGGGTATTTGTGTGCATTCTTTCCCACCCTCCCCAAACCCTGTCTTGGGCAGAACTCATCGGGATGATGATGATGGTTGGCTATAAACAAACAGTTTCAAAACGACATTTTTTGAATATCTAAAATCTTTTTTGGACTTTAGTTTTACCGGAGGAGATACCGGAATTGCAATTTCCAAGAAAGCTGGAATGATCCCTCTTCAGATGGAACTCGGTGGAAAGGATGCTTGCATTATTCTTGAAGATGCCGATTTGGATCTTGCTGCAGCTAATATCGTAAAAGGCGGCTTCTCCTACAGGTAAACACCCTTTTAACCTTGTTCACAAGTATATTTCTACGTCTAGAACCGATAGTCAAATATGTTATTTTAGAATATTTGTTGTTTATGATTGGATTACCCAACACATTACTACTCAAATCAAGTACTAGGATAGGATAGAAATGGCACAATTACTTAAAACAATCTTCAAGTAAACTTACATCATATGCTTGATTACAAGGGATTATGACTATGTGACTAGTAATTCATGACAAGTCTGTAAGACGAAAATATGGTTCCACTTAATATTCTGAGTTCGCTGCAGTCACCAAAAATAACTCTTTCTGAAACTCTGCGACTGATACATAATTGCAACATTGGATTTTATATTTATACTTCAATCCGTAGCTTGTCGAAAGTGTGTCATGCCAAATTGTCAAATTGCATCTTTTTCTTACATAGTTTGAGTCTGAAATATAATCCAAGTTACTAAGGGGCCGGTTTAGTTCACCTGAATGAAACTAATTTTTACAAATTGAAACTAATTTTTTATTATAAATTTAAAAATAAGTTGTATTCATTAAAACTGATTTTTGTTGATTGAAACTGATTTTTACTGATTGAAACTGATTTTCACAAATTGAAACTAATTTTTTGTTATAAATTAAAAACAAGTTGTATTGATTAACACTAATTTTTACTAATTGTAATTGATTTTTGCTGATTGAAACTGATTTTTACTTATTAAAACTGATTTTTATTGATTACTTATTTTCTTGTGTTAATCTAAACAGAGCTTAAGTGGGAGGGTGAGCACTCACCTTTACATGTGTGCTGAACCAAGTTTTGTGTTATATGTTACACAATTCTATATTAATACTTGATAGGATTTGAACCAAATGATCCGGGAATTACAACTTTTGATCTTTTCTTTCTGCGCTTCAGTGGACAAAGATGCACGGCTGTTAAAGTCGTGCTAGTGATGGAATCTGTGGCTGATACTCTTGTCGAGAAAGTCAAAGCTAAAGTTTCCAAACTGACCGTTGGTTCTCCAGAAGAAGACTGTGACATAACTCCAGTTGTGACAGAATCATCTGCGAATTTTATCGAAGGATTAGTCAAGGATGCTAAGGAGAAGGGAGCAACCTTTTGTCAAGAATACAAAAGGGACGGCAATCTCATTTGGCCTTTATTGTTGGATAACGTTCGACCTGACATGAGGATTGCATGGGAGGAGCCGTTTGGCCCAGTTTTGCCGGTAATTAGGATACATTCTGTCGAAGAAGGGATCCACCATTGTAATGCTAGCAATTTCGGTCTCCAGGTATGCTTAAATCTTTGGTTTCTCTCAACTTCTTAATAGAAATGTTGAAATATAGTAGGCGCAATAGTGTAGACGTGATTTGATCCTTGGTTTGTGATATTGCATCGGTAAGACTTTACCAGCTAAACTAGCTGAAATGTACTTAAACACCCAAATATGACATGAATATGTTACGTAGATTCGGGTACTGATGTTGAATACTGATATGTGTCCAAGTGTCGGATGCGTCTAAATATTCAATTTTACGCCTAAAAAGTGTCTAAGTGCCTAACAATGTTCAAGCATTAAGGATCGGACACGGGTACGTAAAGCAAAATGAAGAGTTCGAGTAACATAGCATGAACTTGAAATGCTTATAGCCTCCGACTTTTGGCCACTTGTTTAAGACGAGGATTGTTTAGTTCTGTCAAACCTCTGAAGTCCGAACCTCTCGACAAGGATCATTTATAATGTTTCCAATCCTTGATTGACATAATGCATCTGATGTAGGGGTGTGTTTTTACGAAAGACATAAACAAGGCAATTTTGATCAGCGATGCAATGGAGACCGGAACAGTTCAAATCAATTCTGCGCCTGCTCGTGGACCCGATCACTTCCCTTTCCAGGTGAGCTTTTAGCAACTTACCGACTTTCAAAACAGAATATCCCGCAAATTCCTTGCATAATGCATACATTTGAAGCTTCGAACGACAATGGTAGACGCGATGATTCTAACGAATTCTTGTATGATGCAGGGAATAAAGGACAGTGGAATCGGTTCACAGGGAATAACAAACAGTATTAATATGATGACGAAAATCAAGACTACAGTGATCAATTTGCCTACACCAACCTACTCCATGGGTTGATCAATGAAAACTACTTTGACATTATGTATTGAATAAATCATGTCCTTGATATCTTGTTTTAGAGCTTTATTTTAAGGCTTGTGTACAACCATTAATTGACAATGAGTTATAACTTTGAAATTGATTGTTTAGTGTCTTGAAATTCGTTTGTTGGACGCAAAGGGGTTTAAAATAGATTTGATGGCCCGATATTTACTCGACTTTGTAACCGAATTTGATTTGACCCGATTTGAAATGGATTTATAATTATGTAAAAGCCAATGTGGATACAAGACTCGATTTAAACTGACTCGCAACTGAAGTTGACTCATTAACCTGAATGAACACCTCTAGAAGTCTACTTAAGGTTGTAAAAGAATGCTAAAATTTTTAGCGGGGAGTTTTGGATTAAACTTGTAAGTTGGACTCGAAAGGAGAAAACAATTTTTACTTGATGGTCAAAAGGAAACAAACGGCTAAATGAATCTTATTAGGGTGAAGTGCAACTAGGATAAACCGTCATGTTTGATAGTCGGTATTAAGTGGTGGAAATAATAAGAAATTTAATTTAATTTTAAAGGGGGAATTTCTTGAGATGATAATGGCCATGCTTTTTGTATTTCTTTCATTTTATTTTTTAAATTTTAAAATTCATTCTAATACATTACCATTTGAAATTGTGATATTAAATGGCAACAAAAAAATGTGAAAGAAACTTTTTGATGATAAAATTTTATATTTGAAGATGATGAAGATGAAGAGGGTTTTGATTTTTTTTTTTTGTGCTAATTTATTTTTAAAATAAATTTTATAAACATTAGGTCAAAGCATAATTAGAATAAGTAAACCATATTTAACGACTAAATCTAAAAATTAAGCCATAATACACCGAAATCCAAAAAATGATAAAGGGTGTAAAATCCAAATACTCCTAATTATAAGGTTGTTTTGGCAAAAATATTGGAACAAAAAAATACTTGTGTAGTAATAAATAGATTTCTCAAAGAAAAAAGTGATATCAGATTAGCACTTTGTCAATCAGTTCTATATCACGATTTTATCCACATTTTTCATGAATTAAAAAATCAAAATCATATACCGTGCCTATGAGAATAAACTTGCAAAACTGCTGCATGAACTCTTAGGCTAACAATCAACGTACAGAAACTACCTACAAAAACAAATACAATGAGGCAAAAAGGAGTACTAGTGCCGATGAGAGTGCTTCCGGCTATTAAAAATCGCCTCTCCCTTTTCTCTGCTCTTTCTTCGGACTATTCTGAACGCAAGTGAAAGTGCTCCGATAGTAGCCATGGCATAGAACACTCTGTACGGAGCCAATGCCAGGCCAGACAAAAATGAAAAGTACCCAGCAAGCAGGTAGACGTAACTCAATCTTACTTCAAGACCACGTACACCAGGGATATGATAGACGAAGAAATTAAATTCTGGATTTGAATCACAGATGCCGTGTAGTATGACACCAACGCACAACACTGAATCCAAAAACCATGGGAAGTTCTGACCTATTCCTAATCTCTGCAATCAAAAGCAATACACAAAATTTAAAATGCGTTTTGTAACAGATAGCACATTACATATGAATTCTTGTTAAAGGGTATTATTGAGAGAAATGTTCCCCAAATCCCATGCTCACAAGTCACAACCCTTGAATGCTATTCTCCAATGCAAAACAAGGCATGTCCTCTCAATCGGAATGTGAAAACTTGTATGAACAAAATAGAACTTTGAGGAATTAAGATAACTTAATAAAGCTTATCTAAGCTTACTTGAAATTTACTTAACTGGCTAATTATTTCTCTTGGCTCAACGAATCTAAAAACTTAATTGAATTTAATATAAAGCAAGAACATAGCCATAAACCAAATAAATGAGGAAGGAAAGATTTTTAAAAAAGATTATATGGTCTTCGCAGAATTCTTCCAGGTAATATAAGATTAAGAAGTCACTAATAAACAACATTCACTGATAAAGGTCGATTGAAATGGATGAAGTCAACCGAAGAACTAAATTAACTGTCATACCTGCAACCAAGCTACAAATGAAGGAGCAAACATTAGCATTGCAAGAAGATGTAAGATCAGTAGCCCATGTCTCTGGTGGAAGATCTCCAATTGTATGTCACTGAAGCTATTAGGAGATCCGCCGGTATTGTTATGATTCTCTTCTAAAGGCAAATAACGTTTTGACCGTCCAATGCGCTGATTAGCATACTGATCCATCCGATCATAATCTTTATCTTTCAATGATTCCTTCCTTTGTGCTCTGCTGCGATAGGAAGCTGTCAGATAGCTGTCACAAGACTCTTCTTAGGATCTCCAAGACACCCCAATTAAAAGAGTTTGAGAGAAGGGATCGGAGAACGGAAGGAGAATGAGAGAAGCAAGCCAAGTAGAATATTCATCGTAGAACATTAACAAACAAACAACCAACTTCTACATTATATTTGAAAATTCTTTTATGTTTTGTTTGGAAATGAGGTTTTCATTTGGAAATATGAAATTGGCTCAAAATTTATTGATTGGCAGATTAAAAGTTTTCAAATTTGGAATTGGATCAATTTCACCATTGTTTTTAAAGTACTTAAAGTTGAGAATTTGAGAATGTGACTTTCTAAACCTTGTCATTCTCAAATTCTTCATTTATAATTTCATAATTGAAATTCATAATTTAAAATGAAATACTTGTTTCCAAACAGACATTTGGAAATATGATATTAAGGTCAATATTTTCCAATATGCTGTCCAAGGAATAGATGACAAAACTTGACCAGCTTGGTATCTCCCCATTTATTGACTATTAACAGGAAAGATTGCATTAATTCAATATTCCGAAGACCATAGGTGACAGATTTCATTCTAGAAATTTAGCAAAGATTTCTTCAATATGATTAACTCAACCAGACTTTGACATCTAAAAGGGTTGCTTTTGGATAATGTTACTTAAAATAAACTTGCCCCCAGATCGAAATTACCTGCACAGTGCACTATGGCAGCAAAAAGAATGCGATATTAACAGTATTGACAAGCCTAATGCCGGATGAACAAAGCACACCAGAACAATTGCTACCAAGATTGTCATGAGTGCAGGATTAGATCTGACAACTCTCACCACCTGCTTCAATAACAAATCAGTTATGTTATGAAAATCCTGTTAATTATCAAAAAGGAATACAAAGGGAAAGAAGGATCTATATAACATCCTAGATTTAAAAACTACCAGAACAGGTATGTTGGTATGACAGGTATAGATAAACTGTAATGTGTTCGAGTAACTACCTTAATTGTAGATACCCTGGAGACCAGATCAATAATTTGTTGGAGAAAGGATAAACAAAAGGACCCTTTACACACTTGCAACCTGCTACCACAAAATAAAATGTAATGAGCAAGAATTATAAAAACCTTTTAGGTTAAATTTATAAGTGAACAAATAGCAGACAAGAGGAGGCGTGCAATGAACTTGTAGTTTTATCCATAAACATATTCTAGCACATCTGACCTAATATCATCAATCTTTTTTACTTATACAGAAAGCATGATTTTCTTGAGTAAGACTCAGAAACAATTGAGACCTAGTATCAATTACTGAAGAAGTTATAACAACCACATGAAAGGGTGTAGATAAGGATGAGAGTGACTCAAAAAATAAACAGTTGAAAATGTCAAGGCCTTTGCTAGTAGCTAAGGATGGAAGTGAGTAATTTGCTTCCTTCTTTTTTCTGATTTACATTAGCATAGTAAAAATTCTGGCAATCTGGGGTCTTGAATTGTATACATATGTACAGTTTCTGCGTATTTGGTGTCAGATACGTATTTTCTTTACATAATACTTATCATTTATATATCATATTTTAGCTTAAGCATTGTCTACTCCCTTTATTCCCATGATTTTGCATCACATGCTATTTTTTGGTGTCCCATCGAGTTTTCCCCTTTACTTATTATGAAAGAGTACGTTACCTTTTTTCACTCTATTGCTCTCGTACCACATGCTTTAGCCCACTCAAATACACACACCCTTAATAAAACAACATTGTCCTGGCAGAGCTAACTCATGGGGATAGGAGCTAACGAATTAGGGCAGGTATATAGTTTGTCAATCACTGTAGTTCAATGAATGCATGCTGCCTGGGGATATGATTATTAAGTTGGTTTAGAGGATAACTACATATCACAGAAGTTTCAAAAAGCAGAAGAAACTGTGCTATCAACTCACTATGAAGAGATTATACAGATTGTTTCCTCAGGCATGAACTTGCACAATATATACACACAGAAAGTAAAAAGAAGCATAAATGCAATATTAAACATCAGTTTTAAGAACCAAGCACAATTATATTTATTGATTGGAGTAGTACTACTTTCCAAAGAAAGGTCAGAGCAGAACGAAGATGTGCTAAATGAACAGATTAGTTTCAAAGAAATATACGGAGGTAAGAACTGACCTATTTTTGAAGAAAACATGAGCAAAAGCGCTGATGTAGAAAACAAATTGTGAGATCAATACCAGAACAACAATGAGGCCATTTGCAACCATGTAACAGGCAAGAGATACAACAATAAAACTTGAGATGGAGGGAATAGGATGGAATTGAAGGACTGAGAGCACCAAAGGGATTAACAGAGGAGCTGCGGTCAATAGAGGAAATGAAGACAGCTTCATGTTGCACTCAACTGCTGTCAGCATTGAGGGAATGGGCATGCCAAGCTCCCAAGCATGCGCTTGCCTCATGAGAGCAAAGAACACTATGGCAACTGCAAGACCAACTATCTGAAAAAGGAGCCACAACATAGGAATTGGTAATCCACATCAAATAAAAAATTCCATTTCCATAATTCGACTTTTTATATGTGGCTTCTTTAAACCACCACCGCAAATGTCTGACATATTTATACTTTACATTTGACTTCCCCAAAAAATTAAATTTTGACATGTGGCATACCACATATTGCTTTTTTTTGATAGAGGTCATCTTGAAATCAAAGTAAGGGTAAGTTCTCAACAAACAGAATACAACCCTTTGATGCAGGAACCAAGGTTCAAAAAGTAAAATAATATTTTAATCTGCCTGTAAAGTCAAATCTAGAGTCAAAAACAGGAATGATCTGTTGGTATTTGACATTGACACATAGCAAAACTGAAAATAAATACCATTGATGATAGGATCATGAAGCACAAGTCATCACCTTAGAACAGTACAGAAGAAGAAATCTGCTAGCAGCAGCAGTGGCAGAAACAGAAAAGCTGGCTTTGTAGGCACAATGAGGATCAACCTGATCAAAGCAAAAAATGCACACATCAGTAGTATACACATTGAACTGATTCGAAGGATATGCACAATCAATTTGCACTGAAAAAATGGTGATAACAAGCTTAGTGCAAGAAAGTGACAATATACCAGCAACATAACAGTGGTTTTCTCTGATCCCTGGGCTGAATTCCAGAGTGCTGGGGCAGAATCTACTGTTACTGTCTCCGAAATCAAATTTGGGTATATGTGGAGACCAGATGTCCTATCCCAAGCAAGGGCCACTGCTGGAAAACATCGCATCTTGCAAAGCCCTATTTATGACAGTTAGCAATAAGAAAGTTAAATAGAGCAACCCTTAATTACAACTCCCTGCATATGAAAAAATGTGAAACTAAATATCAGAAGAAAAGTAAAAAGATTCTGAAATTTATCCCTTTTCCCGAACAAATGATTGATGCTAATTAAGGTCCTCACAATGTCTAATACAAATATTACATATCTGAAACCTCAAACCGTTAATATAATTTCTTCTATCCACAGATATTAACAGCATGACAACAGAAGCCAAAGATTTGACACTGTTTTGAAGATATGCCAGATGTCAGTACATGAGACTGGGAAGTAGGGACAACAAAGACCAAATAGGAGTACTCACTAGTCAGTCTTCTGAACGATTCCACAAAAAAAAAAAAAAGTTTTGTACAACTATGGTCTATGGCTTCAAACCTTGAAAACTAAAATATTCAGCTGAACTCAACTGAAATTCTTTGAACCATTCAAAGCTCTACAACAGTACAGTGTCTATGCCCTAGTTTAGAAGAAATATAAGAAGATATCCGATAAGTATAATGCATTGAGTTCCCTGCATTTTGATTTACACAAAAGAAAACCAATTTGCAGGAGACATCTCCCACAGAGATAATAAAGGCAGTAGCACAAAAATTAAGTCAGAAAATTTTGAAGTCAATAGATTCTTCCATCAGCAATCATTAGATTTTCTCACAACTTGTGAATAAAGGAGCCAATAACATGAAAGTAAGCAAAGAAACTAGGGAGTAAGAAGCCCCAAGCACTAATCAAAGAATCTATGCTGTCCAAAACTTTGACAACGCTCTCTGTCAAGTGCCAATAGTGGGTACCAGAAAAAGGAAGGGATTCATACTACATCAAGATTCCTAATCCAACTTTGATAGCTAACGGATCTAAGAAAAATTATATCAAAACTCTACTAACACAGCTTAGAATATGAGTTCTTACGGCTGTTTTCAGCATCCTCATCTTTTTGAGCTGAGAGCTCAGAATTTTTTATTCCACAGCCAGTTGTTTTTAGAGACACTGTGACGGGCAATAGGCCTAAACTGATGGTAAAGGACAGATTAAGAGCGATTGGATGATCCTCCTTAAACAATATTTCCTGCACTCAGTTTTCAGCATAATTAATCATCAATGTAGATTATTCAAAAGAATATAAACTAGAAGAAATCTAATCCTAGAACATCATCTCCACCGGACAATTCAGATTTCAGTAAAGTAATAATTGACCATAAATATAGATACATGAAAGAATACAAATTTAGAAACTAACATTTTGCGAATAGACCGACTTAAGCAATGACAATGGAGAAAATGTCTTAACCCCCTCTTCATGCTTGAAGAATTGACCAACGGCCATTGAAGCTGCAGGTGGAGGTCTCCCAGAAACAGTCTACAAACATAAATCGACTAGTCAAGTATTTAAGGTTATGTGTAGCAACTAACAAAGAATAGAAAAAGGCTAGCTAGTCCTAAGACAATACCGGCCGAGGAGCAACTGAAATAGTTATAAATCTGAATCCCTGCATAGCTTCAGGGCTTAGCCAAAAAACAGCAGATGGAGGAGGCTGCTCTGTTTGACTCCCTGGTTCGATCTAGCAATAATGACATCAAAACAATAAACATAAAGATAAAAGAAAAGATTTATATTAAAATTTTTCTATCATTTCACACAAAGTATTTAGGGATTAAGGATTCGGTGCGGTTGTTGCATGATATGACACGAAGGAACAGATAGGTCTTATATGACTCGTTAACACAAACTTGAGATAGTTTACCACCATATGAACATACTGAAAATCAAAGAAACCTCAGAGTATAGAAATTTATTCAATGAAGTTGTCAGTGGACCATGTAAAGCATATATGAAAGGTCCATTACAACCAATTACAACTTCTTTACAGTTAACACAGGAAAATATCAGATTTATACCTGCCTTGGTGCTGGTCCTGAAGGAATTTGGGCCATTGTTGAAGTCACTTCTACAACTCTTTTGCTCAGAGGCAAGTTGGAAAAAGATTTTTGTTTTTCAGGCCAGAGATGAATTCTAACCCCAGAGCACGGAGAAAGATTTGAAACTAGTACAAAATGGCTTTTCCCATTCGAACCCTAAACATGTGGACAAAGTATTACAAAGGATAAATGATATTTAAATCAGCAAAGAATGGTATGCGAGCAAAGAAAAGTGTAATAATGCAAACCACGGACAATTACCAGCTAATAAAAATTTGGAAATCAATGTACCAGAAATTTCACACTTCTTAACAACATGTTGAGGCACAGATGCACTAAAGTAGTTTGCCAAAAAAAATTAAATATTATCCCTCCGCCTAGAGACAAAAGGGGGGATGACAAAGTCACATTTCACAAATTGTTTGCAACCTTTATGTAGATAAGGGATTTAAGTTTTGACCATGTCATCATCTTTTTCTTCTTGTATTTCTTTTGGCATGTGAATTTTGCAAATAAAACTGCAATGTAGACAACTAACAGGAAAATTTAATTGTACAGATTGCTCAATTGATGCCCAGACTAACCAGCTTCTGTATATCCAACCACCGTCTCCTGCCATCCATTGCTAAGACAGTGACTGTAGGTGTCTGAATATAAAGATCTCTCTCAAGACTGTCCGTATCCCATTGAATATTTTTGGGACAAGCACCTGCAATATGAATTTTGGTCAACTTCAAAACATGGACCAGTTATGCAATTACTGAAGCATAAGCAATGCAACTCCCATAGAGTTAGCCTCAAGCATACAACAACAATGCCAAAGCCTTAATCCCAAAAGATTGGGGTGTACCGCGTACCAGACTCTATATTCTCTTTTACAAGTTATGATTGTTAGAGAAAGATGTTAGATGGCCACGGTGGTTCGTTCACATTATGTCATGCTCCTGTAGTACTTCCTAGTTCCCAGAGGTAGCTAATTTTGCCTTATGAAAGATAGTAAATTTAGATATAGATACCAGCTATATACTATAGAAATATTTTTTTCTCTCAGATATTAAATCAGGTAACATTTATAGCCATTTTGTGCAGAAAGAAGCATAAAAATTCTACTCAAATTTAATTCTGTCATCATGTCATTAAGCAAATTCTTTAGTTCACAAATCAGCATTTGCAGTTATGATAATTGTGATTTACCTAGAGAATGCCTTCCATCTCCATTAATTTCCAAATTTCTTTGATGCGCATATGATTCCTCTACAAAGTCAGAACTATGTCGAAGGCCACCATGAAGCATCTTTGTAAATATTGCCAGTCTTTTTTGTGTATCAGTGAACGGATTCCCTGTTTCTGGATCCACCAAACTAAGAAGTGTATGTGACACCTACAATGAAATTAAAAGCAAATCAAAATTCTAAATAAAGAAATTACACTTCAGAAGCTGCTAGTAAGAAATGGATGAACCTTACTTGGACAACAAGTTGATTACACCATAAGATTGCCTGGTGTTCCATTGACAACCACACATTTTTCATCTCTGTACTACTGATCATAAAGCCATGAGAGGGAGGAACAATGCCATCAAGAGTTTCTAACTTTGACCGCACCTTCAAACAGAGTGAAATGGAGTTAGCAAGCAAATCACATATATGGCTTATGACATATAATTAAAAACACTCGGTGGACTCAGAGATGCCACAAAAAAAGAAAAGGTTGGATGATGCAGGCTCAGGTTATTACGAGAGAAGCATCTAGGTGAAAAAGGTTACTAAGGATAGAATAGGTTGAAATAACATTAGCAACTTTCAAATTGAAGTATCACCTTTAATACTTAAAACTTTTTGTTATCAAGAACCTTTTATAAGCCAATATCATGATTCCCAAGACTAGGGATTAAAAAGTTATTCATCCAAAAGATTAAGTACATATATGTAGGGTCACCATCCTAAACAAAAATAAACATAAGAGGACAGAGTACTGTTTTGAGGGTAGAACATGTCAAAAATTGTAAAAATTGAATTTTGGTGATAAGATCAAGCCACATATCATTGTCCATGCAGAATTAAAGAACTTGAATCGCCTTTTCTAAAGAAAACTAAGTAGTTTATAACAAAAGGAAAACAATAACCAAGCAAAGACTAGAGATAAGCTACACAAATTGCCACAAAGCAAGCTGGAAAATTAAAATTTGAATGAAACCTGATAATCATTGACTCCCCCAGAAATTGAGATCACAACAACATGAGAAAGCATAGGATGTGATGCATAACTCCGGGCATTAGAGACTTGGAGATGATATCCTTCTTGCCATTTCTGATTTATGGAAGCGTAGTAATAGCCCAAAGATGGCTGCAACGCGACAGGAGGGGTTCTGTATCAAGTAAATCTTGTAAGAATAAATTGATTGAAAGGGTCTATCATTCAGTGAAAGCAGAACCACTCCCTCACCCCCCTTGTCAAAAAGCAAATAAGAAATGACTCACTGGTGTGGACTTGAAAGAGTAACAATTGTCTCAACGGCTTTTTTTCGTAAATTTGGGTGAACAGTAGCAGCTCTAGCAACAAAACCGCCCATGGAGTGACCAACTAATATAACACTTTTTGGCAAAGTTCCGTAGACAGCAGTACCTTCCTTAGTTCTAGCATCAATAGACTCTTTATATTGATCCAATATCTGTAAGTATACCCAAAAATAAGCAAAGTGAAATGAGGAGAAGATTTTTGAAAAAGAAGTGGTAGCAACTAGCAAAAATATCGAGAAAGAAGACACTTCAATTAACCAAAATGAAACGTGCATTTGTACAGCTATTAATGAGCTAAGCATAACAGCAAACCCGATGAATTGCATATACAACATATTCTGCATGCTCTTCCAGGATCCCACCATCCATGGCAGAATGTTCACCTTCCAAATCCACAGCAAACCAGTCCAGCATTGAAGCATATTGATTGGGTAGAGAAATATTAGCTGCACCAATGTCCCCATCCTTGTGGCTTAGGGAAGCTTCCTTATAGTAAGTATGTTCAGATGGCCCTGAGGTATAAGCCCAATAGGACTCTTTTGCGATTGAACGAACCTATGAGCAGTAAAGCATGAAAAAAGAAACTCAAAAAAAATGCAACAAAAATTTATCATTCTTCTCTTGCAACAACACAATCAAAAAGAAAAGATGGTAGCGCCACATTTGTCAACCAAGAATAGCAGCATAGTGGCATCTACAAGTAGAACATGATCCCATCAATAACTCAATCATAAATTAAATATATAGGATCTCTGTAAAATTTCTTAAGCCCAAATTTCTTCTGTCTTCTCTTTTCAGCTCTATAGTTTGTGAATATGAAATTACGAATGCATACTTGGTTAACACATAATCCATCAATACACGACTTAGATATTTCATTCAAAGAATCGAGCCATTTCATGAGTCACGAGGTTCCTGCTTGCCAATTTCCACTGTTTTCTTATGGAAACATATGTCCATGCTAGCTCTAAAAAAAAGAATTCACTCCAGTGATCTAGTCTCATCACTTCGGTAAGTTTTTCATCTAACTACATAATATACATTAAATTTTAAATTTCTTAAGCATCAAAGCACTCAAAACGTCACAGCTACTCCCTTGATCATTATACATTTGCCCCATTCCCATAGTTCACTACATAAAGGGATGAAGCAAGGAAAAAAAAAAGTAAAGACTTCATATCAACCTTTTCCTCCCACTTCCTCTCCTTACAAATGAAACCTCAATTATCCAAACATGAGAAAGTCTCTTTTTTTTCCTTCCACATCCTGTTTTTCCCATCCAAATCTCTTCTATCAAACACTCCAAAACGGTGTAAGGGAGTATACACTTTATATAGAACAAGTTCCCTAAGTGCAATTTAGTTGTGCAATTAAGTTCAATTCTAATAAAATCATTTCAAGTTTTCTCATTATTCACTATCACATTTTCACAACTTAAACAGATTCTAAAAAGTTGACTTGATTCTTATTTAGTAATTTTAGTTTATTTCAGTTATAATTAGTCGGATAGAATTAGTCTTTAATCCATCATTCCAACTTCAAATCTCTTAATGCCAGTTTCAAAATTGATTTAATCTTAGTGTTCAGCAATTACTTTCCAATATCAAATCCTAATCACTGAATTTTAACTTCTACCTTAGGAGATATCAAAGCAGAATTAACTTCATAAAACATCAAACAATTCAACGCTAACAAAAAGAAATACGAATATTTTCCAATTATAGAAACAAACTCTACGAATTATAAGAAAAAACAGTAACAAAATCTAATTATCTATCTACTTTCCACTAAATCTACTAAAACAAATACATTACCATATCCAATTTTCTACTGCATTAATTAAAACTGAAAACCTTAATCACCAAAAATTCAAATTAAGTATACCTGCTTATAGCTTCCACCATTACCAGGAATGAACAAAACAGGAACACCATTAAGCTGTTTCAGATGCTGATCAAAATCAATTTTCTTCCATCCTTCATGATACAAATACAATCCATACTTATTTGACGATAAATTCTTCGGCGCCGAAATCGGAATGTAAGTAGGATACATGTAAGTCATAGTACAACCATTTTGAATTGGTTTCA
Source organism: Amaranthus tricolor (assembly GCF_026212465.1). Classification (NCBI taxonomy): domain Eukaryota; kingdom Viridiplantae; phylum Streptophyta; class Magnoliopsida; order Caryophyllales; family Amaranthaceae; genus Amaranthus; species Amaranthus tricolor. The sequence goes on along the minus strand of NC_080063.1, from coordinate 15,761,736 downwards.
ATAAGCCGTATAATCCTACTATACCAATTACTGCAGTTATTGCGATTACTACTCCCAATCTTAGCTTCGATTTTGCACTTTCCATTTATAGAAATTCTCTTGTACTTCGTAAAGCTAAAAATCACAATACGTCACACTGTGTTACTGCGATCTGAGGTTTACTGATTTGACTTCAAATTGATCAAATTTTTTGGCGAATTAAAAAAATTAAGAAGTTAGATTGAGCTGAATTTGACGAAGGATTTTTAGATCAGTGATTTTTGGAAGAGATGCATGGGTAAATGAGAGATAAATTAGAGAGAGAATTGGCTATGGCTGCTTTAGCTGCATTTGTTTAATTTTTCAAATGTTGGTTTGTATGAAGTGAAGTGACTTAGAGAGAGGAAGAGGATTAAAATGAAAAAAAAAAAAAAAAGTTGAAACACTATAGAATAAGGTTTGATTATGAAATGGCTTGTTTAGCTTTATCAATTGTTCAAATAAGCTTAATTATCAAATATTATTTTAATCATAACTTTTTAAATGAAACGACTTTAGCCTATCTATATCGACTGGTCAAAATATTTAGTGTTTTAGAGTGATCAATTTTAAAGTATAGTAAGATGCAAGCTGGTAGTTTAAATTTCACTCACTCCTCTTAAAGATTAATCTCAAGTTGAGGGGCTCTTTAGCCGCATCCTTCTTTATGTGCGTGGATTGTCGCATTTCCTATGAGCGAGATACAATGGGTATAAATGACGACGTATAAATTAATGTGATCAATTAAATTAATGGGGCTAATTTTATATCTTATGATAAAACGATTTCATATAAAACGAGTTGTATTTTTAATTTATTTGACTTATTTAATCAGCTAATGCTAATTTAGCCAATAAGATAAATATTACCCAATCACTTCTTTTACCAAACACCCATGTTTTTTGGTGCTAATTTTGTCCATTCTTAGTTAATTGATTGCACTTCATCAACAAAGCTACACCTTTAGCTTTCAACAATCATTGATGCAACTTTTGGGTTTGGATCTAATAATAGTCATATTGAGACTTATTAATGTGGCCAAACTAAATTTCGATCAAATGGATCTAAGGTTCAAAATGAAATTTAATTCAAATATTTTATTTTTTCTAGTTTAGGGTATAAGTAGGTCTAACAAGATTTTATATGTGAAAATTGATTCAAATAAGTCTAAAGGGGTTATGGCGTTATGAGTTAAATATGAAGTAAGTCAAAATTCTAAAACAAGTTTGGATAAATCTAAGTGTAATAATATTCAATCTGAACTCAAATCTGATTACTTTTTGGAGATGCTATCTAAGTCTAAAGGGGCAAGACTTGACTTACACCAATTGCGTCTCAAAGGATGATACTTAGACCTTTGAATTGAGGTCAAATTTGGAGATGCTATCCAATTGCAGTCATTATTGATCCAATAAATCTAAGTTAATCAAATAAGATCATTTAAAATCAACGATGAAACAAGTTATCGTAATTTCTTCATAATAAAGTTGAAATTATTAATATTGAATTATTAGTCACCGATAACAAAATGCTTTAGATCATTCTTGCAAGATATTCAAAAATCAAATTAATTACTCCTATTATTTTACTTGCTCAAACTAAGAGCTAAGGACTTGCTTGATATAAAGTTTTCATGATTAACCAGCTCGAAGACATACCCGATTGAGAACGACATCAAGTTTCATTGAAGCAATTGCTCGAATACCATTTGTTTACTGACAACTCAAGGCTAAGTGAGCTTATGAAAGAGGGTTGAGCCCCAAGGAAGGTTGAGGATCAATATTTTGTCGTTGAGCATAGTTGAGTTACGAATGTGATTTGTGATACAAGGAAAGAATACCGGTAACTCATCACCTACGATAACAAAGGGGACAGAGCGTTATCGGCAATTAGTTAAGTATCGGATGGAGAGAATGGTTTTTCTACCCAAACAACACGGTTACCCTCGTTTAACAATCATCAAATCATAACTATTTTCTTTGACAAGCAAATGACTTGAAACTAGATTCAGAAAAGATGTTTCTTACAAAGTGCTCTCTCGCACAAAATTAAGTCATCTTACACAAAGGATAATTCCACTACATTTTACTGCCTCGCTAAAAGCTCAATCTTCTCTGCTGTTCAAATCTTTGTTCCCAACTACTCTGTATCGGCCCATTGAAATGCCAGAATGCTTGAAAATCTTGCGTCTTTTGAAATGCTTGGTCCCAATAGGCGAGTTATAATGAGTCGGAAATTCAGAATTATTGTAAAATTACTTACCTACAAGTAGGATGGTCACCTTGAGGTTGTGTTTCATGTCCCGCTGCAGTCTGAGGAGCAGCTGGTGGAGCAGCAGATCCATAAGGCACGTTGTTCGCAGGTGGTGGAGCAGCAGATCCATAAGGCACATTGTTTGCAGGTGCTTGACCCTGAAGAGGGGCTATTGCACCTCGAGGCATTTCATACGCTGCTCTTTGTGGATCATAAGGTGCCCTTTGCGGATCATAAGCTGCTCTTTGTGGATCATAAGCAGCTCTTTGCGGATCATAAGCTGCCCTTTGCGGATCATAAGCTGCTCTTTGCAGATCATACGGAGGTCTCGGCATGTCATAAACTCCTCTATATCCATCATAACCTGATGCTCTCTGAGGATTGTAAACTTGACCACCCTGTGGGTTATAAGCTTGAGCCCTTTGGGCTTCATAACCAGGGTAAGCAGGCCCAGTTTGAGGAGCAGAATAAGTAGGGGTACCACCACTACTGGCTACCACGCCACCACCTGCAGTAGCAGCAGACGCATGCCCACCAGCAGCAGCACTGGACGGAAACGTCTGATGTGTCTGTAAATGAAAGCCAAGAGATAACCTCACTCACCCAAAAATTAACATTTATACTGGAACCAAGGAATAAGTAAGCAACTCAATTTCAGCTTATGAAAGCAATATTTGATTCAGGAAAGCAATAAGGCAAGGACGAGTTTAAGTTGTATTTAACCACATCAATAACAAATCTTGATTGAGCAGTATCTAGAGAATTTATTCGACAAGGGCATTAATATTTATCATCAGCAAAAATATTATACTCAATATATTAAAAAAAATTAAAAAAAAAAAAAAAGCACCCAGTCACCCACACAAGAGGTTTAGGAAGGTGAAGATGCAAGTAGCCTAAGCCCCTCATTCAAGCAGAGAGGTCATTATCAATAAATGCATACATCAACAGATTTGACAGGTAGATCACAAACAAGATTAGATTTTAAAAACATAAAAAAATAATTAAAAAAAGAACTGGCAGAAGCAGAAACGAGATATTAGGAACCAGGAACAATAGGTTAATACTAAAAAGAATATTTATCACTAACTACAGCTGTCGAGATTTACAACTACAAGAGCCAAATCTAACAACAAATCGCGAACAAATGACTGAAAATAAACTCACACAAGAAAAAGTCAAGAAACAAAATCAAATGAGATCAATGGCGGATACAAGGGGTATCCGGGTGCTCAACAGACAGCAATTAATGTCAGATGAGCTGGTGTTACCTTCACTTTCTTACCAGCGACCCAGGAAGGTTCGAGTACCTTCACTCTTTTTTTCCCCATATTTCATTCATAGTTAATTGATTAAATTAGTATTTAGTATGTTTTCATATTTGATTATTATTTTGATTAAGTTGGTTTTAGGATCTTTTGTTAGTATTTATTAATGTGTCTTATTTCGTTGGGGGGCAAAGATTAATGGTTCTTTGGATTTGTATTATAATGGACTATATTAAAATAATTCATTAAATCATGTGTACTTTTTATTCTGTAAAAGTTGCACATGACGTTTGCAGTTTGTTACTAAGGATTAACGAAGAAACCTCTTTATTAGTGTTATCACTAACACATATAACGTTGCGTACATCGAACCCCAAACCTCACCTTAGGTGGGTGCCACAGTGCCACTTTATGGCACTTGTTAATGTAAAGTATGTATTTATTTGTATTGAGTTTATTTTCATTAACTTAAAAGATCTTTTACTATATTGGTTTTAAATGACATGACGTAATATTAATTTTAAAATTTAAAATGACATCAAAAAAGTTGTCAAAGAGTGGCCTTCAAATCAACATTGCCTTAATTACAACGTTGTTAAATGTAATTTTTTTCAATTGTTGATATCACTTATTTTTTAGATTCGTTGCATGAGATATAGCGACGATACTGAAACTCAAGCATTGAAAAGATCCAAAGAAAGAAAAGGGATACCAAATAATAGTAACCTCAAAATCATAGCAAAGTGATCTGATGAGCAAAAACATTACAGCTACAACCATTGCAACCCAAATAATGCCACAACAACAAGAACAAGGTCAAAGCCTTGATCCTTAAATATGGGATCGACTACATGAATTAATATATCAGTCCTGATCGTCCACTTGAATTCTTATTCTCCATTTATTCCAATTTTCTACCATCTCAATTAGTAAGTCTGGATACTTTATATCCTTTTTCACTCATATCCTCCAAGTAATTTTCGGTCTTTCTCGTCTTGTTTTTAAGTCTCTCAAGCTCCAATTTTATATTTTCCTTACCTGTTTACTAATATACCGTCTTTGCACATGCCTAGACCATCTTAAACATTTTCTTTTATCTTTTCCTCAATTTTTGCAACTCCTAAACCCTTTCTTATATCTTTGTTTTAAATTTTATTCTTCAAGGTACGTCCACTCAGACATCAAAGCATTCACATCTCCCCTACTCATCTTTATACTATGATGTTTTCTTAAAAGTCCAACATTTTGATCCATATAGTAGCGTTGATACAATGGCTGTATGATATAACTTGCCCTTTCACTTTAAGAACACATCTCGATCACATAATTTACTAGTTTTCACTCTCTATTTTTACCACATACTTAATTTTATGGGTCACATCTTATTAGATGTCCCCACTACTCTGAACAGACTCAAGGTATTTGAAGCATCCATTTGGAGCAAATTCTTTCAACTCTAATTTTATAGTGTCTCTTGTTATATTGTTTGTGCTAAATATTATTTATTATGTTATGTTATTAAAAATCCTAGTATAGATCTTATGAACCTACAATCTAAATATTTAAAACCCAATGAATCATGTCAATAAGTCAGTGAGCAAAATTGGTCAAGAATCATTCAAAACTTGCAACAGGATTGTCAATCCTACAATACAACAATGTCAGTCTTAATCCAAATCAGCTATATGAGCAAAGACCGCCCACGACCCACATGGATTCTTATTCTCCATTCATTTTGATTTTCTACCATCTCAATAGATCTTTCATATCTCTTTCCACTTCTACCCTTCGGGGCATCTTTGGTCTTTTTCGCCCTTTTTTAAGTCTCGCAAGCTCTAACTTATTGTCTGCCCTATCGTTTCACTAACACCTCATCTCTGCACATGCTCAAATCATCATAAACGATCTCTGTCATCTTTTCCTTAATTTTAACCAGTGTAGCCAGGATCAATGCCTTAGCCCGCGAACTGCGATCTAGATCGTTCGACCCAACTCGCGGATCATTCACGATTTGGATCGCTTGGGTACACGATCTGGAACGTGATATCAGGCGATCCATTCTCAGCCTTGAAAGATATCTAAACAGTCCAAAAAAATCGAAGATAAAGAAAACAGGGAGAAGAGAAAAGGGGAAAGAAAAGAAGAAAACTTATCATTAATGGTGTAGATGGAAGCTTCATATCAATGGTGTGGGTATTTTGAAGAAAATGGAAGAAACTGTAATCAGCCGCAGGAGGAGTACTTGCTTTAGTCCCTTACCTTTGGTCCCTTTATTAGGGTTTTTATTCTTGTTTTTATATAACACTTATTTTAACTGATAAGTAATATGTTTTGAGCTTTGGGAACTAATATTTTTATTCCAATTCTAACCTCACACATTTCTAATTACATATTTTAAAAATTTTTAATATGTTTTGAGCTTTGGGACACTAATATTTTTATTCCAATTCTCACCTCACACATTTCTAATTACATATTTTAAAAATTTTCAAAAACAAATCAAGTGAGTTATTCCTTTTTCTATTTCTTATTTTTATCCCTTGTTTCTACAACTATTTATTTTAATTTTAGGTAATCGATCCCAAATCGTACCTCGACCCGAAACAAATCGTTCCGTGACTCCTTTAATCTCGAATCAAAAATTTTTTGATCCCACCTCAAAATTTTAAAATTAGCGAACTACGATCCCGATCTCGTTCCGCAACCCAGATCGTACCTCGATCCTGGTAACAATGATTTTAACAACTCCCAAAACATTTTCCTATGAATTTGTTATCTTGTCTTAACACATGCCTAGACTATCTTAAACGATTTTCTTTCATTTTTTCTTAATTTTTGCATCTCCTAAACCCTTACTTATATCTTTGTTTCAAATTTTATTCCTCAAGATATGTCCACTCAGCCATCGAAACACTCGCATCTCCCTTACTCATTTTTCTACAATGATGTTTTCTAACAAGTCCAATATTTTGATCCATATAGTAGCGTTGATCTAATGGTTGTTTGATATAACTTGCCCTTTAACTTTAAGAACACATCTCAATCACATAATATTCCAGTAATTATTTTTACCACATACTTAATTTTATGAGTCACATCTTATTGGATTCCCCACTACTCTGAAATATGGACTCAAGGTATTTAAAGCATCCATTTGGAGCAAATTCTTTCTATTCTAATTTTATAGTGTGTCTCGTTATATTGTTTGTGCTAAATATATAATATTATGTTATTAAATATCCTAATATAGATCTTATGAACCTACAATCCAAATATTTAAAACCCTTTAACTCATGTCAATAAGTCTGTAAGCAAATTTGGTCAAGGATCATTCAAAACTTGCAATAGGATTGTCAATCCTACAATGCAACAATGTCAGTCTTAATCCAAATCAGCTATATGAGCAAAGGTCGTCCACATGGATTCTTATTCTCCATTCATTTTGATTTTCTATCATCTCAATAGATCTTTCATATCTCTTTCCACTTTTACCCTTCAGGCCGACTATGGTCTTTTTTGCCCTTTTTTAAGTCTCGCAAGCTCTAACCTATTATCTCCCTTATCGGTTCGCTAACACCTCATTTTTACACATGCTCAAACCATCATAAACAATCTCTTTCATCTTTTCCTAAATATTAACAACTCCTAAAACATTTTCTTATGTATTTGTTATCCCTAAAAGTATGTTTGTTTAACCATCTAAGCATCTATATTCCCACTACTTCATCGTACAATCTAGGTTATAATTGGAACTCAAAGCTTAGATACCTCAAGTAATCTAAAAAAGACTACTCTTTAAAAAAGAAGAGCATGTATATACATAATACTTCTAAAGATATATGACAATGAAAAAATATTTTGACCTTTTAATATCTCACTTCATATGTTGGCATCAACTCTATGCCTCCCTAGTTTTATACAAGAACGATTGAGTGTGCCTGAGACATGAGGCATGAATTGGGCATGGACCGGGTGCTTTAATAGGGTTGCTGAAGCAAATCCTTAAGGCAACCACTATTGGCAAGGCCTTAGAGTGTGTTTTGGTCGTAGCCCTAGAAGAAGTCCATTTGACTCGGACACCCACTAGAGTATGTTTTCTCGTCTCTTGGAAATTCCTAGGAGTTTCTAATGGAGTTTTAAGTTATTTTATCTGAGTTCTAATTTATTACTCCTATTATTTTTATGGGTCAAACTCACGAGTAGGAAGAAAAATGAGGGGAACCTCATTCTCAAACGCCCTCAATAAGAAGGATATGAACCCTCGCTTTTAAGCCAAAAGTGAAAAGCCCACCTAATTGAGTCAATCTATACTTTCAATGAAACCAAGTTAGTACCTAGTGTCAAAACAAGGTCAAGGTTTATAGTATGAGACGAGTCGTAAAAGTTATCAAAAAAAGGTGTATATAACCCGCATTTTACATGATTGATCCAAATTTTGACTATTTTGGTTCATCCAATCAACATTGTGTTCACTACACTTTCTTGTAGCCATGTGGGTTCTTCCCTCTTTAGATTTCTCTGACTTCGGGTAAAAAAAAAATTAACACATTCAAGAATCCTCTCTTCCCTTTCCTAACATTACCATCCAAATATCCATTTAAGGAAATAAGAAAATAGAAATTACTATTTGTAATACAAAACCAAACCATGAATCTTATTATCAGTATCAAGCGTATTATAAGGGTAAGGTTGTGTACATCTGATCCCTCAAATCCCACCTTAAGTGGAAGACACTTAATGGCATTGGGCAATATAATGTTGTTGTACTGATTTTAAAAAAATCTTAGCATGTGCCTAGTATAAAGGATTATATTAAACAAAAGAAACAAGTTGAACTTGAACGCCTAGTGCATACGAATTGTTCAAAGTTATAATTTTAAATCTATTCAAAATTTATTATCAACATTTGGGGAATATTGACATATGAAACTTAACACAAGATTAGAGAAGCTTGATAATGAAGGATGAGGAAATATGCAAGGGGATGAGGAGAGAAGTGACTCTTTCTATATAAGCTTAGTGTTTCAAAGGCTCTTTCAAACATATGGATATGTTTTAAAGATTTTAATATGGGCCTACATTTGCAAACCAAAAAAGGAAAAAAAAAAAAAAAAAAAGGAAAAGAAAAAGGACTTATGGTTTCCAAAATCTTCGATTTGGATCCAATCTGAATATTTTGTTTAAGTGGGATACGTGATTCAAAATATCCAATTTTGGAAAAACGAATCAAATCAAACTTTAGAATGATTCGGATTGGATTATTATGCACTTACTCCATGAATCACCAATGTGATTCTTCTTACTTCATAGACAAATGTCCAAGAACACAACTGCAGCCATATATCCATCTCAAGCGCCAGCTTCGCTAGTCAATGTCTACAACAACTTGCATATTCCATTATCCCTCTATTACATAGTGGATTTAATGGTACTATCTCTTAGTAAAAAGCTAAAGCTTGTATAATGTGTGCCTCAAATCTCAAATTTGCTCTTATTAAGAAATTAATTTGAAAACTACAATTTTACCCAGAAATATAAGCTTAAATTATATAGACTAGAACCACTATATATGTAAAGTTGATAAAACCTTAGTTCCAAAATGCAATACTTTGGAAATTTTGGCTCTTTGTTAATTTTTGGTTTTCATTTGGCTAACGTAGTCCATCCTCAATTCTACAAAGGAATTTATCCTTAAAAAAGCATCTGGTGCCCCGAATGATATGGGCACTTGGGAGTAGGAAGAAATTTTCATAAATGCAATAAGGCCTCGCTGGTTAATTTATGTTGACGTTGTGATAAGAATATAACTCAACAAAGACTCTATCAATAGTATGCTTGATTTAACAAAAGGATCTAGAAACTTTTAGTCTATAATATTGAAAATTTTGGGCATGAATATGAACGAGTTCAAATGGATTGTCATCAAGTATGATAAGGAACTTCCAAATTTCTTTAAAATCAGCCAAGTTCCATGATAAAATTGCTTTGGTAGCAAATATAAGTGAAAATATCAAAAGCAAAGTATACGAGTTTGATCCAACCCTTAAAAATCTTAAGGCGAATGTCATAGAAAGAGAGAGGAGAGAGTGGTGAATAAAAGGGATGTTACTAATAATAGAATCAGAAACTAAATCGAGTCAATTGAAGATGAAGACCATAGATTGGCAAGAGGTACTATAATGCATTCTAAAGTGCTTCAAAGGTATTGATTCACATTTTACAAATAAAAGGCTATATAAGCCACAAATTAACATAGTCAAAGCTCAAAAAGTTGTAGTGACCAGATTTCCCCTTGAAAATTTATAACACTTAAAGGAATAAATTTTAGAAAAGGCATCCTACGCCCAAAAATTAGACAACGGTCTCTTATAGAAATCACATAGAGCAAAAATAAGGTTGCGTCATATCATATTGTATCGACCAAGTAGTTAAGGTTTTCAAATCTACCAACTTGATACTACTCTACTCGCATTGTAAAGGCGTAAAAAAAGTTATAGACGGTTTAGGGGACACATGTCAAGGTTTTGACTAATAACTGGCATTATGTATAATAAGTGAACGTTAGTCCAATTGCAACCAAAGCCATAATTTCACACGAGGGGTTTCATAAAAAGATAAAAGATATGGGGTGTGGACAAGACAATATACACATCAGACTTCAAATTACTAAGCTACAGATCTCAGCAGTAAGTCAACACATATTGAGCATGGTGGGAAGGCAGAAATTGGCATTCTTTGAACTCTTGACCCCTTAAAATTAAAAGGAGGGATTTCCTTTAAAGGCTATAGCACAGGTGTTAAAAACACATTGATCACACTCTGCATCAAGGATCAAATTGTTCTAGTGTAGGATTTAATAAACCTATTAAGAACTTCTCAAATGAGGGTACAGCTGAAGGAAGGATAAGCAACCCAATGCGAAAATGTAAGCAAATCAACATGTTCAATGTGGACAAACAATAAAGTCAAAGAACAATGTGGGCAAAGAAAAAGCAACAGGTGTATGACTATATGCTTGATACAAAAATTTCACTAAAATTTTAAAACAACTATCACTATTTAAAAATATTTCCACTTATTTGGGAGATAAATGTGGCTCACACATCAGCAGTGGATTAAAGACTACAAAGGATATATACCTGTGGTACTCCAAAACTTTCTTCATAAGAACTATGTACTGAAGGATTGTGAGTAGAGGCATCCCTGTATCCAGCACCACTACTATAAGCTGCATGGGCAGAGACATAAGAAGCAATTTAGACATAATAAAAAACAATGAACCCACAAAGCAATAACAGATTAACTGCGATAAAAAAATACCAGGTCTTTTATCAACATTTGCAGGATTACTCAATTCAGCGCGAAGTTTTGCCACCTCATCTGCCATGCTCCTATACTCCTTGCCCATAGCTTGAAGAGATTCAAGATGATCACGGTAAACCTTTCTTTCATGTTCAAAAGTGGCCCTGCAAGGTTTCAATTTCAGCATGCCAAAATACAATCAAAATGAAGTCCCAAACTAAGTGCAGGCAAAGTATACAAATCATAAACACAACATTAACAAATCAGAAAACTACATAAAACTAAATTATCAAAAGTTAGCAGTTTGAAAGACCAATACTTGTACTTATGAAATTCTTGTCTGAGGTGATCGAGTTCAGACATCATAGTGGGTATCTGCTGAACATCTACATGTGCCCTTTTAAGCTCATTATTTAGTTGTTGTACTTTGGAAAGAAGCTCTTGCCTCACTTCCACCAAGTTCTGTGCCTCTGTCCTCGCATGTTGCAATTCCAATTTAAGGCGATCTCCTGCCTGCAATTCAGCTTCCATCTTTGAAATTTTTTCCATAAGAGCCCTTATCTGTTGCTCTCTCTCCGATTTTGAAACTCGAATTTGTGAATCCACCATCCTAAGATCCTCTTGTGCAGCTGCAAGTTGTTGTCTCAATGATCCATGGGTGCCAGCAAGTCTTTGGTTCTCTGTTGCCAGCCTCTCCATCTCTGCATGTTGTGTGGCAAGCTTCTTTTCCAAAATTTCCAGTGGCGGCAACATTTCATTATGAAGAAAACCATCATGCGGGGGTCGTATTCCAGCTCCAAACGGCTCTGGATGCACCAAACCAGGGCCATGGACAGAATGCCTCATATGATGAGGTGGTAATCGACCTTTGCTCCCCATTCCCTCGCTGTTGTACAAAAGTAATCAATGAGATTGACACACCTATACTAATTTAATAAGAGTTTCACCCACATTGGTACCAAAATATCCATTTGTAAAATTGTCAGAATGCAAAGCTGATGCTCCTTCCTTCCCAACCCAAATTAAGAAGAAAATTTTGTAACAGAAAAAGGCTCATAATAGAAAGTATGCAATGGTCACAGTAAATGGCATAAAAAAATAAACAGTAAATCAGAAAACGCAATCATTCCTTAAAAGCCATTTTACATCAGCGAATGCGCTCTAACTAATCAAACACTAAAATCTGCAAGATTGAGCTGGAATGAATAAGCTCAAGCTCACTTCCCAATATTTTTCTTATATAAAATATAATATTGATGCCTATTCAACAAAACAGAATCACCATTCTACTGTTCTGCATACAAAAAGTGCCAAGGATATTCATATTTCCTAATAGCACTCTTTTTCCCACCCAACGCCTAAGCAAAATTAAGATTTTTTCCCTACTTGAGATTGTTCTGGATCAAATACAACAAAAAATTCAAAACTTGTGTAATTTTGTTAAGTGAATCCACAAAAAAACCTGTTAAGAATGCTGATTCCAATAACTGCAATTAGAAAAGGCTAACATAGCTTTGGTAAAAGTGAACAAAAAAAGACACTGCTGATCATGTAAAAATGTATTACGTATATGAACTAATTTTTCTAATTTAGCATTTCCATTATTCATTACATAGTCACATTTTCTCACGAATAATGAAAGAAAGAAATAAAAAGTGTACTTTAATACTCCCTACTTCAGTGCTCAACCAGTTTGTAGATGAACTTGAGTGCATGAATTAGCAAAAATAGAAGGAAGTATGACCCACAAATTAAATTGTAATAACAAGAAATATGTGTATAATAGAATAATTTCGAAGAAAAATCACGTATCCAGATGAGCAATTAGTCTAAACAAATCGAAATTTCATTGTTATTTCTTTCCCCTTTCAATCGTTAAAGTATAGAAATAAGAGAATTCAAAATGGTACCTCTAAATCGACAGATAGATTGCAGCTCTCTTGGAGACTGCGTAAACGACTAACGCTGGAGGGTGGCAGGAAGATGTTGATCAATTCGGCGAATTAGGGTTCGAAAACAGGGGATCTTGATAGTTTAGGGTTTGGAAATTGGGGATTTCGAATTAGAGGGACTCGAAAATCAGAGGAGGGGGGGGGGAATAATGTACAATTCTTTTAACACAAAATCATTGGGAGAAAGTCTCGTTTCGTTTGTGAGAGGCATTTTATTGAACGGTCCAATTATTAGGAGTACTTTTTTACAAATTTTAAGATTTAAAATATTAATTATAAAATTTAAAATATCAATTTTAAGGCTTTAGAATTGACATTTTGAGTTATTAAATTTGTAAACGATTTAAAATACTAATTTCAACACTTAAAAAAACAATTTACCTTGTGACTTATAGCACTAATTTCAAAGCTTAAAATACACACTCCAACTTTGAATATGATGACTACAAATTTTTAATTGGTGTTTTAAATCTTGAAATTAATCTTGTAAGTTTTCATATTGACCTATTAAATCTTGAAAATTGGTATGTTAGAATTAAAAAAATTACTAAACTTGCCGCTTGCCACTGCTTAGACCATCTTATATGAGACTTTGTAGTTAAAAAAAGGATGGAAGAGGAGGAAAATGGATTTTTATGTAATTTTTGTGATAATCAAACTTTCATTACGTATATATTGGTAGAATGAAATTGTAAAAATCTATTTTGTTGAATCTATAATGGCAAATCATATTTTTGTAAAAGTGAATTCTTTATCATAAGATATGAAATTAAGATCCTTTAATTTAGACATTTTCACAAATTACGTACTTAAATATATTGTGATATATTCAGATATATTTGTCATAAAAAGTAATGGATCGCATGTGAATTGTGAAAGTAAAAAAATGTAAATGGCAAATGGCAAATAAAATGAGGGAGTTACTAAATTTCGCCACCCCTTTTTATTTTATCGCCACCCCCTCCAAATAAAATTACGAATTTTCCTCTGAATTTTAAAAAATTACAATTTTGCCACTCTCTACAAATTTCTTATTTATAATAATAATAATAATAATAATAATAATAATATCAATAACAACAACAATAATAATAATTAACTTTTTTATATTCTTCAAAAAGAATATAAATAAAATTAATAATAATAACAACAACAATAATAATAATAATAATAATAATAATAAAATTAAAAATAATTATTATTATTCAAAAAGAAAAAAAAAATTTAATCGCCTAGAACCGGGCGATTGGACCCCGGTTCAATCGCCAAAAAAGTGGCGATTGAACCGGGGTCCAATCGCCCAATTTTGGGCGATTCACTTTTTTTTTTTTTTTCTTTTTGGAAATTTATATTAATAATAATAATAATAATAATAATAATAATAATAATAATAATAATAATAATAATATTAACAACAATAATTCAAAATTATTATTATTATTATTATTAATTCATTTATATTTTTAATAAAAGCTCAATCAGCAGGAAAGTTAATGTTGTCATGACAGATTCACTTTATACTTGACATGGATCCAATTTAGTCTCTTAATTCAAAATATCAAGAGTGCACATACCAAAAAACCTTTCTCTTGAACAACAAGAAATGAACTGCAATGCAAAATAGAGATCAGTTTAGGGTAAAATAGATTGACCTCGGCTTATAGAAAACTGAAAATAAGGTCTTAGTTTGAATTGCATGAGCGGCTGTGGCAAGAACACCAAGGTGCATACTATGACTAGAAATAACAGAAGATGGCATATTGTTTAGCTGCCTCATCAACCTCCTCACTCCAACACGCAGTTCTCCATTTTTACCCCAATCGATAAGTAAAAAGGTAACACAGAAGTAGAAAAATCAGTAAGGGAATTATTTTATAAAGTCAATTACAATATTTATGAACAAAACGGAAACTTTTACCAGTTACCCCAGTAAAACACAAAAAAAATATTTCCAACGAAGAATATATAAATTACCGTAAAAATATAAATGCATCACCAGCTACTAGCTTCTTGGAACTGACAAATACACTCCACCCTGTAGTGAGTAGGTCACGCTTGGTTGCACTGCATGATGTTTCTAGAATTAAACAACTTTTACAAAACCACAACTTGGTATGCCAAGCAAACCAATATTATTATTATTATTATTATTATTATAAATTATCCAAAAAGAAAAAAAAAAAAAAAAGTGAATCGCCCAATTGGGCGATTTAAACTTTTTTTTTTCTTTTTGAATAATAATTATTATTTTTAATTTTATTATTGTTATTATCATTATTATTACTATTATTATTACTGTTATTATTATTAATTTTATTTATATTATTTTTGAAGAATATATAAAAAAGTTAATTATTATTATTATTGTTGTTATTGATATTATTATTATTATTATAAATATGAAATTTGTAGGGAGTGGTAAAATTGTAATTTTTTAAAAATTAGGGGCAAATTCGTAATTTCATTTAGGGTGTGGCGATAAAATGAAAAGGGTAACAAAATTTAGGAATTGGGTAAAATGACAATAAAAAGTACATAAACAAGCGAAAAACAAAAAAATGATTGCATTACTTTTTTAAGTTCGTTCAATACAAATTAACAAAACAAGCCTTCAACAATGTCTAGCAATTCCTAATAATTTTTTTTAGATATGTAGGCAATCGATCTAGTTGGCGTTTAAATATTTTTACGATAGCAACCTTAAATTTATAATTAATTGATTAAATATTTTCTTTATGATTCTTTTTTTTATATTGTTGTGAATTCTGACACATGGTAAATTATCTCAAATACAAATTTAAAAATTCAATTGAATATGGTTTTATTTGTATATTTTGACTTTATTTTGCCTACTATCCCGTAATTTCCGTTCAATCTTATTTGTTCTTCTTATCGAGAATATATGAGAAAAAATCAAGGATAATAGTAAATTATTGAAAGACTATAATTGTGTAATTATTGATTTTTGGAAGTAAATAATATATTCTTTACAAATCATAAATTGCAACTATAAAGAGAAAAATAAATGCAATTTAACATATATCATGGAAGACTACACATAAAAAAAAATCATGTCAGATTTTTCAAGTTAAATTATAAATATGTGATACATTTTACTAAAACATGTTAAACAAATGCGGTTTTTTTGGTAGAACCCATGTTCCTAATTCATAAATAGAAATTAGATAATGAAATTTTTTTTATGAAATTTTCATCTGAGAAAAAATGAGATGAATAAATAAGAATAAGAGTTTATTTTATTAGTTATGTGAAGAAGGAAGAATGATTTAAAACATTCTGGAAAAGAGCAAAAATCCTTTTTTTGTGTTTTATTTCTTTTTGAAAAGACTTATTTATATTACATCAGAAAAGAGTATTCTAGAATACTCATTAAGATGATATTTGTTGTCCTATGTGTACAAGCTTATTCTAAGAATATTATTGTGTGTACAAGCTTATTCTAAGAATATTATTTCAATACCCCCCTCAAGTTGGAGCATGAGAGTCGAAAATGCCCAACTTGGAAAGAAGTAGATCAAACTGTGATTTGCCGAGAGCCTTTGTGAAAATGTCCGCCAATTGTGATGTAGTCGACACATGAGTAGGAGAAATTAAGCCATCAATGATTGCATCGCGAACAAAGTGACAATCCACCTCAATGTGCTTTGTTCGTTAATGAAAAACAGGATTCTTTGCAATATGTAAAGCAGATTCACTATCGCAGAACAATTTTATTGCTTTAGGATGATGAACACCCAAACTTAACAACAAACCTTTTAGCCACTTCAGTTCGCATGTGATTGCAGCCATTGATCGATATTCGGCTTCAGCTGAAGAGCGAGATACTGTATGTTGTTTCTTTGTTTTCCAAGAAATAGGAGATTGTCCTAGAAAAACAAGCCAACCTGTCAATGAGCGACGAGTGAGAGGACATGCAGCCCAATCCGAATCACACCAGCCTTCCAAGGTTAGCTCACTATCCGCACGCAACAGAATACCCTGACCGGGAGTACCCTTTAAATAGCGTACCACTCGGAGAGCTGCTTCCCAATGCTCAAGACGAGGCTCCTGCATAAACTGAGATAAGATATGAACGGAATAGGCAAGATCCGGGCGAGTGACTGTGAGATATATCAAACGCCCCACTAGCCGACGGTAAGCCTCAGGCTCTTTCATATATTCTCCATTAGCAAAAGCAAGCCTGTGATTTTGTTCGATAGGAATCCCAACTGGCTTTGCCCCTAATAAACCTGTTTCAGAAATAATATCTAGTGTGTACTTACGTTGGCATAAGAACAAACCAGATGAACTACGAGCAACCTCGATTCCTAAAAAATATTTGAGACCACCAAGATCTTTCATTTTGAAACAATCACTAAGATAGGTTTTAAAAAGTGTAAGTGCAGCGGAATTATTCCCAGAAATAATAAGATCATCTACATAGACTAAGACATTAATTTGATCGATGCCTTTAGTATAAGTGAAAAGAGAATAATCGGAATATGATTGAAGAAAGCCATACTTTTTCAAGGCGAACACTAATTTTGCAAACCAACAACGTGGAGCTTGTTTTAAACCATACAGAGATTTGCGCAATCGACATACCAAAGACGGATCTGAACACTCAAAACCAGGAGGTAATTTCATGTAAACTTCTTCATGAAGATCACCATGCAAGAAAGCATTATGAACATCCATTTGATGTAATTCCCAGTTCTTTGAAGCTGCTATTGCGAGAAAAGCACGAACTGTTGTCATTTTGGCAACTGGAGCGAATGTTTCAGTGTAATCAATTCCTGCTTGTTGATGATTACCCAAAACAACTAACCGTGACTTAAGCCGCTCAACATTACCGTTTGACAAATATTTAGTTTTGTAAACCCACTGACTACCTAGAGGACGTTTCCCGGGAGGAAGATGCTCCAAGGTCCATGTACCATTGTCCTCTAAAGCGCGTATTTCAGCCTGCATAGATTTACGCCACTCTGCATACTTCATGGCCTCCTTAAAAGATTTTGGATCTTTACCTTTAATAATAGCTGCAAGAAATGTACGATAATTCGTAGAAAAATTGTCACAATTTATGTAATGTGCTAAAGGATATGGTGTACCTGAGGAGTGATTGGAAGAAGGAGAGACGGAGGACGGACTATTAGCAAAAACCATATGAGTCACAAAATCCCGATATAAAACATTCGGGAATTTGTCACGAAACCCACGACCCAAAAGAGCAGGAGGCGGTTGATCAGATGTAACAAGTGCAGGAGTAGAGGAAGCACTATTAGGCTGCTGTATGTGAGGAGACCCAGCTTCCGTTGGTGACTCAGCAAGAGGAACAGAAGAACATGACTGAATTGGAAGAGTTGACCCAGTGTTTGTCAAAGGCTCAATGGAACTACCAGATTCGTCATGCCCATTTGGAACAGATAAAATCTCATTTTCACTTACTTCAGAATGAAAATCCTCATAAATTGGCAGATTATATTCAATAAAATCGTGATGCACATCATGATTATCATTACTTTTATACTGAACATCGTGATATGGAAACGTATCCTCAACAAATTTCACATCTCTTGAAACCAAAAAATCTTGCGTATCAAGATCAAATAATTTCCAACCTTTCTTTCCATAAGGATAGCCCACAAAGATACACTTACGACTTCGACTAGCAAACTTGTCACCATTAGTCTTTTGATTATGAGCAAAACACAAACACCCAAAGACTCTAATAGCATCAAAGGACGGAGGTTTATGAAATAAGATTTCAAATGGTGTTTTATTATGTAAGAGAGGAGTAGGTGTGCGATAAATTAAGTGGGCCGCAGCTAAAACACATTCACCCCAAAAAAAAATAGGCAAGTGTGCTTGAAACCTTAAAGCTCTTGCGACATTCAAGATATGCGGTGGCGGTGGAGTAGTGCCCGCCATTGAAGAAGAGAAGAGGAAGGAAGAAAGCTAGCCTGATACCATGGGAAGAAGGAAGAATGATTTAAAACATTCTGGAAAAGAGCAAAAATCCTTTTTTTGTGTTTTATTTCTTTTTGAAAAAACTTATTTATATTACATCAGAAAAGAGTATTCTAGAGTACTCATTAAGATGATATTTGTTGTCCTATGTGTACAAGCTTATTCTAAGAATATTATTGTGTGTACAAGCTTATTCTAAGAATATTATTTCAATAAGTTATGATTCTCAATAGGTGCTCAAATCTCGTCGGTCTTTTTCCTAAATGTATGTTGAAATCTCTTTGATCTTGTTAAATTCCATATTGCATTCTCTTTCTATAAACTTTTTCGCTAGTGTTTTTCATAACAAAAATTAATAATTTTGATGTTGCTTACGATTGTTATGGATTAATTTCTATCTAATGTGATGCTTGACACAAATTTTAACAAATAAAAAGTTTTAGTAATTAATATCATGATTAGTTTAAATTTTAGTGTAGTCTTTATTTAAAAAAGATTTTTTTTCAGTTAATAAAATATCGCAATTATATGTGCTTGCTTGATTGGAAATTGCTTTCAATAGCATGTCTCTCTATCACAAAAATAAGACATTTAAGTAGAAAGATACAAAATCATTGTTTAGAGTATCATTGTGAGCTCCCAATACTTGGTATATACAATATACACAATTGTCTACAATTGCATACATGATTTGTTTGCTTGCACGGAAAATAGTAGTATGAGTTTTCCTTGTATTAATATTATTATTCTAATATTAATCTCTGACACATGTCATTTGTACTTTAGAATGATATAAGTAAATACAAGATAAATATAAGTAATAAAATGACATAAATACGATGAATAACCAACTTTGTAATAAATAATAGCTCACTTAAAAAGTTATTTTCTAATACTAAAACTTTCATGATTTCTCAATCAATTTAATCACCTGTATTACAACGTCACACCACCTTTTACTATAATCATAAATAAAATATAAATGGAAAATTAAAAAACATGTGATTCAATTATAGTTCACAAGTTCAAACACATTAATGTTTCTACCACTTTTAAATTTATATAGTAACTACATAAAAAAACTTTCACAATTTTCTCAAAGAAACCACTTAATCATTATATCAAGATTTAAGCATATTCATGTTTTAGTTACTTGCACCATAATACGTACTCCCTCCTTTTTTTTCTTCCTATTTACTTTTTACACAGTTTTCAAAATAATTTTCGTGCTTCTTCAATATCTTTAAATATGCATTATAAAAAATAATAAAAAATATATGATAAAAAGTATACATTAAGACAAAACTAACGAGGTCATGAATATATTTTATCATTTATATATGTCTTAAAAATATTAATTAAATTTTTTCTCTTAAAAATAAAATATTTAAAACGGAAAGAACTTTAAAAAAAGAGAGTATTTTTTAATATATTTACCGTTAGCAAAACATAAATTTGTAGACAACATAAAGTTTGTGATGCACGTACATCATGCCTCAAACACACTTGTGTTTGATACAAGCATATAACATTTCATATCATATCAATTTATTATTAAAATATATACGAAGATTTCAACTAATAACATTTCATTTAGTGACATTCAACTTAAACCCAAACTATAAACACATTTACAATTTAAAATTTTAATATTTCAATATTTATTTAAATCGATAAACCTATATATCAAATACATATATATTCTACATTCATTCACCATAAGCTTACTAACACCTATTTTTCTTTAAGACGAGTAAATAAATTATTATGTTTTAGATTACTAAAAAGGATGAGAGAATATAAACACTAAATAAAAATTAAACTTAAAATCTTATTTTAAAAAAATCGATATTTACTTTAATCGAGATAAAATCAACTTTCAAAAAATCACCATATAACCCAATTACCCATTCAAAAGTCGCACACATATTCCACAAATTTACAATCCCAATCCTTAAAGTTCGCCACCCCTTTTCATTTTTTCGCCACCCCCTTCCCCCTAAAATTACGTATTTGCCCCTGTAGTTTAAAAAATTACAAAAATGCCACTCCTTACACATTTCTTATTTATAATAATAATAATAATAATAATAATAATAATAATAATAATAACAACAACAATAATAAAATTAAATAATAATAATAAATAAAATTAATAATAATAATAACAGTAATAATAATAATAATAATAATAATAATAATAATAATAATAATAAAAACAACAATAATAAAATTAAATAATAATACTTATTATTCAAAAAAAAAAAAAAAAAAGTTGAGTCGCCCAAAATTGGGCGACTGGACCATGGTGGAGTCGCCCAAAATTGGGCGACTCAATTTTTTTTTTTTTTTTTTTGGAAAATAATAATAATAATAATAATAATAATAATTTATAGATTAATGTGGTCTATTAGCTCAGTTGGTTAGAGCGTTGTACTATTAACGTGAAGGTCACAGGTTTGAGACCTGCACAAGCCATTATTTAATAATTATTAATTTTTTATCATACCAACTGAGCTAATAGACCACATTAATTTATAAATTATTATTATTAGTATTAATATTATTATTATTATTATTATTTTCCAAAAAAGAAAAAAAAAAAAAAAATTGAGTCGCCCAAAATTGGGCGACTCAATTTTTTTTTTTTTGAATAATAATTATTATTATTTAATTTTATTATTGTTGTTATTATTATTATTATTATTATTATTATTATCATTATTATTATTATTATTATTATTATAAATAAAAAATTTGAAATGAGTAGCAAAATTGTAATTTTTAAAAAATTAAGGGCAAATTCGTAATTTCATTTGGAGAGGGGTGGCGAAAAAATAAAAAGGGTGGCGAAGTTTAGCAACACCCTTTACAATTGCCCGCCCAAAATTCCCCTTAAAGCGGACTTTAAATCACTCTTAACTGCATTACATAATGTGTCACCCTTCAGGTCTCTATTTCTCTCCTCATTTCATTTCCCCCAAAAAATAAAAATGGAAAACAAACCCTAGTTTTCTCTCTCTTCGAAAATTTTATCATCTTCACTCTTCTCATTTACCTCTAAAATTAATCAAACAACTGAAATTTTCAACTTTTCAAAAATTCTTTTTTCGCGCTTTTTTTTCTCTATCTAGAAAATTGAGATATTTGATTTTTTTGAGTTAAATTTTGATTTTCATTTTGAGTTGTGTTATGGTAATCTTAATTGCGGAAGTTATTAGGGTTTGATGCTGGTGAAGAAGTTTTGAAATTGAGAGATCTAAAGTTTTGTAACTATGACGTTAACGGGAAAAGAGATTGAGATTCAGCTTATTAAATATGGTGACCAGCTTCTCGCTCCTTCTCTCACAGTTTCGGAGTTGCTTGCTTCACTTGATGTAAGGCATTTTTTTTTTCATTCTTCATTTTAATCTTGAATCTCTTGTTTTGCAGTTGGGTATGATCAGTTGAAAAATGTTAAAGGTGTGAAAACTGAAAAACAATTTCAGTTTGTTTATTTTTTTAAATAATTACTATAGCTCCAACCTTTTTTAAATTGAATAATTACTCATGTGTTAGTGAATATGTATACTCTAAAATAAGTTTTTGGTTTTCACCTTGATTCATGTGATCCAAAATATATATATATCGATTTTTCTACCTATGCATCAGGTGGTTTAGATAGTACTGTAATTGGTGCTTATTTGAAATTTTATTTATAATATTTTCTAAAATATTATTACATTTATCCATTCTAGAAGATATTTCTATTAAATTTTAAAATTATCAATTTTATTGTCTGAACACATAGTGCATAAGCTTGAAAAATCAAGTAATTGAGATTTAGCAGTTTTTAATGTCTACTTTTTTTTTTGAATCAATTAATTGAAATTGAATTACTTGTTTATTGTTTATTAGATTTTTTTAATTCTGATTAATTATTAATTTGTGATGTGCATTTCCCGTTTGAATTTGGCTTCTTATTATTATGGAAAGGTAGATAGTCATTTCCTTTTCAAGTTGATTTCCATCCTTTTTTCATTTTTTTTTAATTTTCTTTTTGTTGATGTCAAATAATTGAGATTCTGTTCAGTTTTGGAATGTGAATCATGGAAGATGTTATCATTTTATTTATTTCTATTTTCCTTGTGTCACCTTTGATAGGATTTATCTCTAATAATAATAACAGCCAGAGAGATAATCCACGTTACTGGTGATAAATGATATTGGTACGGATGGGAGAAAGGTAGTGTGGCCGCGAATGGGTAGTTGGTGGTGGTAAGGATTGTGGCGATGATTGGTGGTGGTACATGATCTGCGCTAGAGATGACAATTGATCCTTGACCCGGTTCGGATCCGATGGATGGATTCATCTTACATTTTTGGACCCATCAAATCCGAATCCACGAAAAATTGACAGATCCGGACTAGGGTCTTGAAAAATATCTGGATTCGAATCCCTGGATCCAAGAGACCCGTTTTATTCTCAAAACTCATGTACCTTCCTCCACCATTTCTTGTAGATGCATCGGTGCAAATTGAAAATTGAATGATTTTCCCACAATTATTCATCCGCCATTATTGCTCCCTCTACTCCTCTTTTGGATAAGAAAGCAAGAATTGTACGATTGAAGTTTTAATTTACCTTTTATTGTTGTTTTCTTTTCTTCAACAACTTTACGCCTCCCTATCATGATGTGAGATGCCTGAAGATATGTAAGTAAGACTCGAGTCGATCAAAAGAGCATTAAAATGAATGATCTCTAACCATCTATTAAGTACAACTGAGATGAAGGAATATAATAGAAATGAGCAAGTACTTGTGGTGAACCCAGTACTACAGCTAGGGGTGTGCACCGGTCCAAACCCGGATCAAACCGGAATATAAAATTTTGAAGACTGGAGACCGGACTTGTTACATTTGGTTCGGTTTCGGTCCAACCCTAAAAAACCAGTCCGTTCTAGGTTTGGACTGGCTACTTTTTAACTCATACTTTTTTTACTCATTATAAAATTTAAAAACTCACCTCACACAAGAACTAAATTAATTTAATTTAAGAAAAAGGCAAAAAAAAAAAAATCAAAATAACAAGCCATTAATCACATATTGAAATGGCAGAAGTATTTTTTTCTCTAAATTTTTGTAAAACTTGTAGATATATAGTAGCAAAATCACAAGTTTATTTTTTGGGTTTCAATTGCTTAAATCACAAATTGATTTTTTGGGTTTCAGTTACTTTAATTTAAGAGGCTTCCTATTTATATGTATGATTTCTAAAGTTGGGAAAATATTTCATATTAACCGGTCCTTAGGGTTATACAGGACCGGACCGGAACCTGGAATCGAAAATTTTTAAGAATTGGAGACCGGACATGATGCTTCCGGTTCGGACCTGTTTCGGTCTAGACCGCCGATCCGGTCTAATTTTGCACAACCCTAACTACAACAGCTAGATATAGAAAAGAAGAGAAGGATTTTAGAAAGTAAGAGGGGAGAATTTTTAGAATAGAAGAGTACAGAAAGAAAGAGAGGAAGGACAAAAAGAGAGTAAGAGAGAAAAGGAAGGGTGTGTGTATTAATTTTTGAATGATTGCCTCATTATTACATAAGGACATATATAGCCCCTAGGCATAACAAACTTATTGAAAAATAAAGGTGGTTACACACAAAAGATTCCCTTTCTAAACATTTCTTAAAACGGAAAATTAGCTAAAATATGCCAGCTCAGTGGGGTAGTTTGTTACGCCTTTGATATACCATTGTCTCTGCTGGTTTGGTAGCCTTGGTAGCCGTTGTGACAATACTCTAGTTTCACACCCTGTTCTTTGTGCCTGATTTTAAATCAAGCTAGTACTAATTTTTACTCGTTCTCTAGCATATGTTATATGCATCTGTTGATAAAACCGACATTAACATCAAAATTGATTGTTTCACCAATAAGTCTAAAACTCTATTGATATCGTAATACGAAGAAAAAATCAACCAAATATGCAAAAATAAACGTGGACCTATTTCGGACTCGAACTCGATACTGGATTCGGGTCTATGTCTAGAAAAATTAGACTCGCAGATTCGGATTCGAATCCAAATCTGGATCCTCCTTTAAAAAATGGATATGGATAGTGGACTCGATCTAGATCCGACCCGTTGCCATCCCTAGTCTGAGCATAGTTGGGGCCGTGATTGGGTGGGAGAGGGGTGGTGAAGCACCGGGGGTTGAGGGAAGAGGAAGGAGGGTCGCCTATGGTGAGGGGTGGGAGATGGGGTGGGCCGATAACTGGTGCAAGGGAGGGGGAAGAGGGTGGGCTGTGGTGGGGAAGGGGTTGGGATGTGGTGGTGCAGGGGTGGGTAAAGGGTATTAGGGATTTTCCTTTTTTTTTAATAAAAAAATTAATTTATTTTTTCCCCCTTTTTTTTAAATAAGCTGTTATAGGGGTCATCAAGTCACCAAGGATGTGATTATTCAGAGCAAATGAGTGAAAAGTGGGATTATTAATATCAAATTTTCCCTTTAGATATTGTTTATATTCCAATTGTTAGATGTCAGGATGTTTTGAAGTGTGTACATCCACCAAGCTGTTATGACAGTCTTTTGTAGATCTTTTTATGATATGAGATTTATTTATTTTATCATTTTATCTTTTGCTTGTAGAGAGTTGAAAGCTTACTCACCCGAGTTGAACAGTCACCATCCGAATCAATGAAGAAAGCTCTCTCTCCGTTAATGATAGCTCTGGTCGCTAATGAGCTTTTAAGACATTCGGATAATGATGTGAAAGTTGCTGTTGCTTCATGTATCAATGAGATTATGAGGATTACAGCTCCAGATGCACCTTATGAAGATGATCAAATGAAGGTTTATATATCTATGCTTCTCATCCCTCGTGCTACCAATTGAGCTGTTTTTATAGTTTGTTTTCTGAAGTCAACTGTTGTGATTGTAATCCAGTTGATATCATAATATACTTTTGGTGCACAGGAGGTGTTCCAGTTGATTGTATCTTCTTTTGAGAAGCTGGATGAGAAATCCAGCCTCTCTTACCTCAAGAGAACGTCCATCCTTGATACAGTGGCAAAAGTCAGATCATGTGTGGTGATGTTGGATCTGGAATGTGATGCTTTAATTCTGGATATGTTTAAGAACTTCTTTAGAACAATTAGGTAAGTGAGAGCTTATGAACTTTTTCAATTGAGTTAGACCATACTTTATGATGTTTTCCTGTTAGGTTTATTTGTCTTTGCCTGGTGAGCTTTGTCTGTTTTTTTGTTCGAAACCTTTGATTTTGCGTATGTTAGATGTTTTAGCATTAAGGAATAGCTTTTATGTTCCTTTCATCTTGTAGTATCAACACCTTTTCTACTCCCTTGTTGTTGCATGAGGAGCATGTATGACATGCACTTCAATAAACTCAACCTATTTGTTCCCTACAACTTATTATTTAGATGTCCCATCATCACTTAAAGATCCATCTGGAAATGTTAGTGAAACTCTATATGTTCTCTTTGTATGTAAGTTCCCCTGTCTTGTAAATTTATTGTCTTGGTATTTTGTGGAGGAATGTTTAAGTGATGGACTCTTTTCTGTTAATGCTTTTTGTCCTGTTAGCTTCTGGTGTTCAGGGGGTTTGGAGTTTCTTGCTGACCTGTTCTTCATATGGGAAGTGTTATGTTTGTGGTCCATTTGGTTTGATCTAGGGACTCACCGACTCACTTTTCATTGCGTCTTCTCAAGTCCGCTCATGAACTTGGTCTTCTTTGTTGGGATTGTGGGTCTTTCTTGCTTTTCCATGGTGCTTTTATTGCTAGCAATTAGTCATTTTGGCTTTTGTGAAGGTTGTGATTTATGCTAGGATAATCACATTCCACTCTTGCTCCTGCTTTGGGCTTTTATAAAAGAGCAACATAGAGAAATAGGAGTAGTGTCTGATCATTTGTTCATGAACAGTTGTTAAAAATTTCGATGTAAACGTGAATACTCTCTCAGCCCCTCTCAATTGCTACTTTTTTTTTTAATTTGGAATGTCTTAATGATTTTGCTGCAGTTACTTCTCCCTCTTTGATTCTCATTCAAGCATTGTATCTCTTTTGGTACTATCCGTACAATTCAAATTTTGTCTTATTATCTTAACAACCTTACCATCCTTTAAAAAGGGGAACTTGCCAAAACATAGCATTTTTACCCGAGGATTATCTTTATTTGTTCTTACATGCTTGTCAACAATTTAGATTTTGAGAACTTTTGAAATCTTGGATTTACCAACACAATGTAGTGTAAAGAAGTGTTTATGAACAATTGTTACATCAGAGAGGAAATTGGAACTAAGGACAGAGATAAAGAATCTTTGCCCCTTTTCATTTTATTTTTTATTGATTACCTTGTCCTTCCATATCTTGCCTTTGTTCTTGTTGCCTTATTGTTGGATATTTACTGAAGTACAACAATGTCTTCTTTTATCAACTGTGAAATTGGTCTTGACAAATTTTTTTTGTTGGCATTTGCAGGAGTGATCATCCTGAAACTATTTTTAATTCTATGGCGACAATAATGACCCTTGTCTTGAACGAAAGTGAGGAGATATCAGTGGATCTTCTTTCGTCTATATTAGCCGTCCTGAAAATAGAGAATAAGGCCTGTTATCATCTAGTGCCCTGAAGCTTTTATTTTGATCATCAAGAGCGACTTTTATGATCCCCTTTTTTACTCTTGTTTAGGATGTCCTGCCTATTGCTCGCCAGCTTGGAGAGAATGTGATTAAACAGTGTGCTAGCAAGCTTAAACCTTATCTGGCACCAGCTTTGAAGTCTCTTGGTACTACTATAGACGATTATACTAAGGCTGTGTCAGAAGTTTTGCAAGTCGAAAGTGAAGCTAATGATTCACAGCATGCAATGGCTGCAAGCAAAAATGCAGTAATACGATCTTTCCCTCTTAATTATATGCTGTCTTACTGGTACTTGAAGTTCACTAGTTCTGCAAAGTTAAATTTCCCAACAATTGATACACGTAATTGTATTAGTATGTGCCTAATCCTAGTATCTGTTTTCATGTTTTACAATTTAGATTTCATTCCCCAGGATTAGTCTTAGACAAAATACATTGTGTATTTGAAGAAACGGATCATCTTTTTTACATGTGGAAGAAACTTGAGCTAGAAAGGGTATAATTTTCGACGTGAGTCATATTCTCTGGTCTGCGAACTGACGTGTGGTACTTGGCAGAAGATATTGCAATTCTTATTTTTGATTTTTTTATGTTATTGATTCAAAGTTAAGTTAAAGAATATACTCTATAATTTTACTCTACATGTTTAACTTAATGACTCCTATTTTAACTGTTCTGGATCAAGTCTTTTTTCGATTGTCTTAAGAGATAACTTAAATAACTTTGTAACGGGTGTGGAGTCTCTCACATCAAAATGTTTACTTATTCTTCCTTTCACTTTTCCAATATGGTTTTTCTGGGTATATGTAGAAGTTAGCCTAAC
The DNA here is from genome assembly GCF_026212465.1 of Amaranthus tricolor. Lineage (NCBI taxonomy): Eukaryota > Viridiplantae > Streptophyta > Magnoliopsida > Caryophyllales > Amaranthaceae > Amaranthus > Amaranthus tricolor. The sequence continues at coordinate 15,733,508 of NC_080063.1, read as the reverse complement.
TCCGAACTTCATAAAGTTTCAATTGGTTACTATCTGCTATCTCTGTATTTTTTTATTAACGGTGTTCTTAATCTTCCTTGCCTTTACTTAGAATGAGAAGAACAATGTGGCTAAAGAGGTTTCTGAAAAGGCAATAGCAGTATGTTTGCTCTTACTCTATAATTAAAGCCCCCCTCCTCAAAAACAGATTATAAAGCTTGCTTTTATTTCTTTCTTCAGGTTGGATTGCATGTCATGGATGATAAACCTCGTTCTGTAGATGTTGTTGCTACTACTGTCGGGTCCTCAAAGTCTGTTGTGAGCAATGATAAGCTACAGAAAGTTACTAAAGAAGATACGTCTGCTGGAAATGATGATTCCAAGGAAGAAAGTCATGAAGCTCTTCTTGAAAAATCAGAACCAGAACCAAGCAAGGCTAACGTTCAGAATTCAGAAGCTGAAAAACTCATAAAGTCACGAATGAAGCCTGATAAAGCTGGCAGACGTAAAGGGAAGAAAAAAAAATCTTCTAAGAGCTCTTCTGAACCTTCTGAAACTTCTATTGTGAATGCAAAGGAGGGAGTTGAAATGCCTGAGATTCAAGAAAAAGATGTTAAGAATGTTGACAATGAACAGAGTGAGGTGCCTGTCACAGATGCTGCAGAGCCAGTTGAAAACAAGAAAGATCTGGAAGACCCAGTCCCCTCTCCTAAAAAATATGACGAGCCTGTTAATGTTCCCTCTCTCTTTCCTGGCGGAGAACCTAATGATGAAACTTGTTTGAAAAAGGCCGAACCTGAAAAGAAGGATAAATCTGGTGAAGATGTGCCAGTGGGTAATGCTTATTTGAAAAAGGAACCTCATTCCAAAAAGTCTTCTGAAGGAGCTAGTGTGTCAGAGTCCAAGTCTAAGCGCACAGGGAAAAAGGTACCTTCTGCAGCTGACAAGGAAGATGGCATACTGAATGTTGCTCATGTGTCAAAGAAGGAAGATCAAAAGATAAGTGAGTTGAATGCTAAATCAGCAAAGAAGTTGGGCAAAAAGACTGAAGTTGGTAACCAGCATGAAGAACAGAAAAACCAAGGACAGGTGAAAGTAACCCATGCAAAGAATCTTACAAATAGTTCATCTAAGGACGAGGGGAAGCTATTGCTAGTAGTGTTCTGTAGATCCAGTGATTAATTAAACTGTTTTTTATAGTGTTTGTTCCAGTCTTAGTGGCTCACTGATTTTGATGATTTTTTTCAGAAGTCTGTTGGTTCTATGAAGTCTGCTGCAAAATCTGCCAAAGATGAAGGTGATATAGATGAAGCGTCTAAGTCAAGTTCCAAAAGAAAGCGTTCCAGCCAAAAAAAGGTATGTTTGTCTGTTAGTGTCTGCCATGTGGCAATTTTTGCATTTGTCTGCTTCTATATAATGTTGCACCTTTTCATGAATTTGTTCAGTGTAAGAGCTTTTTAAGGAGCTATTTTGTTTTATGTCGTAGAATGCTGTATTTTCTTGTGAAGTTTGAAATCAAGCTGCTTAAATTTTGTGGTATTTTAACTTTGGGCATGTTTTTTTGTTTATCTGTGAAAAATTTCAGTTTGCAGCATCCTTCACTGCAGGATCCTTATGTTAGTCCCTTTTGGAGGATGGTAATGGTGGTAGTAGAGTGAGGTTGGCCTTTGTGATAGGGCGCGGGGTGGGCATAGTTATAGGTTATAAAATAGCTTATGCATTAGATAAATTAGAGTTTAGACCAATGACTTCTAGGTGCAAAAAGTTTCCAAGCTTGGTTGGAGATGATGAGCTGCAAAATTTGAAATGGTTTGGTGGTGTTTTATACTTTTGTGTTTATGAAATGATAAGGTTCTTAGTTTAGAAAAATCTCGCCTAGGTGGTGAATGTGCCTAAGGTAAGCACCTTGGGGCCTTTGCGAGCACCTCGGAGCCTATGGCAAGTGCCTCATGGCATCTTAGAGTGTCTTTTTGTCTTAAGCTTAGAAGAAGCCCATTTGATGCGGCCACTATGTTTTCTCTCCTCTTATTTATTTCTCTTATGGGTTTTACTCTGGTGTATTGTACTTTATTTTTTTATTTGGATTTTCGGGTGCCTACATCCAAATGCTAGGGTCTGTCCTTGGCACCTAGGCAGTGATCCTTAGCGCCTTAGGGCCACACACACCTTTTATAACAAAGGTAAGGCAGTGGTGGTGCCTTTGACTGTTGGTATGATAAATGCAAGCATTTCATTTTGGCTTCCATGTGACGATTGATTTGAAATGAATTAAAGTATATGAGTGTCAGAATGCTATTTAAGAGCTGTAACACTGTCAGGGTCGGGGCAACATAATGGCCGAAATCTGCTTTTCATTCCTTTCAGTCTGATATGGTTATGAAGAGGGTGTGTCAAACCCATAGGTATGGTGTTGTTGACCACTATCATTTGTTTTAGAAGGCCATCTCTAACCAGCTATGTATTTGAGCCAATTTCTTTAATGATTTTATACAAGACGACCGTCGGCATTGTTCATTGCCAAGCATACTCGGTCAAGACACCATTTCATAAAAAGAGGGCAAGCAAATGTTTGAACGAATTGGGATATGATGTGAAATGGGGAATGTGGAACACTATTTAGAAGACTAGAAGTATGTGTAACAGACAGGAATGGCGAGTATGGTGGTTATTTTTTCAAAGTTAAATATGTAAATAGCATTAAATCTTTGAAATCTTAGTCACAATGTCACTTTGAAGCCATAAACTTGGGACGAAGTTGTATGACCCAATTTGTTTTTTGATTTGCAATGAAATTTTAGTAGCACCTTTTCTAAACATTTCATATGAAATTTAGGATTACGTATTGATTTTGCATCTTAAGTTGAAATGGATGTTTTGAAGTTATAAAAACCGTAATTGATCTGTCATCATTATATTAAAAAAATTTTGCATTCTAATTTATACCTGTAATCATTTATATTTGGGATCTAAATGGATCTGTTGTCATTTTTCTGGACACTTATAAGGTTTCTTTCATGCAAATGTTTCCCAGATAATTGTTTGATTTCCCTGATTATTTGTGACTTTTCAGGGACCGAAATATGGGGAGGAAATGGTTGGCATAAGGGTCATGATTTGGTGGCCTGATGACAAGAAGTAAGTTGAACAGTTCTTCGTTAACTTATTATGTATATTGATAAATACGTGGAACATGTGGTCTTATACATCATTTTTTCATTTTTTATGGAGGGTTTGTTAAATTTTGAGAGCTCATATTTTTTCGCATAGTCTTGATAGTATTGTACTACCGACATGATCTGGTTTCTTTTTGAACTGCTATCATTTGCATTCTTGCACACCTATATTTGGATATTGTACTTGTACCTATGTTCAGCATGCCTGCGTATTTAGTACTTGGCACTAGGCATATGAAGTATATAGTTTAAACTTACAGCTTGATGTGTTGCTGCCACTACTGCTTGTATTATTCTAGTCTCTGATAGAAAAGAAGTTCTGAAGGGAAGTGTTGTACAAATTTAACCTAATGAACTTGCAGTTCTTGTTATCTTCTCTTTAGCATAGAGCTGTCAACTTGGTCTGGTTGGTTGTGGGGTCTTGATGGGTTGGGCCATACACTTATACCTGGTTGAGCTCATGATGAGCAGGTATGTTTATGCCTGTTGAATCAGGTGTGTATTGCTTTATGTTCAAGTCCGCTGGTTTTCTGTTCAGCTCAATTTTGATTAGCTTTAATTTTATACTTTCTGCATCTACTCTTGCCAAACGATACCCCTTTGTCTCATTCACTTTGTTCACACTTCTAGATCGTTTAATTATACTATTTCCACAATGGATCAATGCTTGATTGTCTAAAATAAAATGCCCAGGTACATGCTTCATTCATCTGGGAGGTTTGTTTCACTGTTGTCTTGATTGAAACCTGTATATATTCAGCACTAGTATTTTTTTCATGAGATTTCATGATGATTGTTGGCAAGTTCATCCTGGAGTTACTGAAATATCTTTTTACTTTATTACCCTCATTTGGGTATTTGCAGGTTTTATGAAGGGTCTATTGAACACTTTGATCATTCTACTGGAAAGCATAAGGTGATTGAAAGTCGATTGCACCCACATTACTTTTGTTAATTTGTTTTATTCTGTTCTGAGTAGTTAATTTCTTTTGCTTGTAGGTTGTTTATACTGATGGTGATGTGGAGTTTCTGAAGCTCGAGAGGCAGAAGTGGAAACAGATCCTAGAAGATCCCGTGCCTGATGAGGTAATGTCTATTTATCTGATTGGTTTGTGGGGGAATTTCTCAATTTTTTTTGGTTGAAATAATTAGAAATTTCTGATTTGTGCTGGTTCATCTTCTTCTCAGAAGCTTTCAAGTGATGGTGAAAGTCCTGATGAAGCCACTGAAATGTAAGTTTTACAAGCTTTTTTGATCGGAGTGCTGTGTAATGCTTCAAAGACTAGTAATCTTGCTGATTGGGTCGAACTCAAAGTCACAACTGGATTTTCTTAGGACATTGTTGTCCAAGTTTGATTCTGACAACTCTTGTCCCCGTTCAGGAGTTCTCTTTGTCTTTTTATGAAGATTCCAAACAAATCACGAGTGCATTTTTTGTTCATTTGCCTTTTTTTTTTTGTCTTATTATTTTCTGTTGTTTATATCTTTGTTCATTTGTAGGCCAAAATCTAAGAAAGCTAAGATGAGTCCTGCCCTTGCAAAACAAGGGAAGAGTGAATCCTCGGCTAAAAAGTACTCTGTTATTCTCCTTAATCTTTTTCAAATAACTGTCTTTGCTTTTGTTTTATATACATATATACTCAGCTTTGTCTAAGATATTTGGTGTGTGTGCCAGGGCCGGAGCTTCGACCAGCAAATCTAAAGCTCCATCCAAGTCTCAGAGTAAACAAAAGGATAATAGTGAATCAGATAATGCAAAAGACAAAACTTTGAAAAGTATTGGAAAATCCGAGGAGAATAAAAGTGGAAAATCTTCTACGAAGACATCTAACAGCACTCCTAAATCAAGCGCAAAATTCAAAGATAATGATGACATGGAGACGTCCAAGGGGGGCAGCAAGTCCAAGCAAGAAACACTTAAAGACGCTTCGAAGTCAAAGGGTAAATCTACTACAAAGAGTGGCGGTAAACCAAACGACAACAGCAAACTGAAAACTGGTTCAACTGCAGAGAAGAAAGAGACCGGGGACATTGAATCATCGCCCAAACGTGCAAAACCGTCTGAAAATTCAAAGGTCAAGTCTCCATCAAAGTCCCAAAAGAGTTCGAACAAGAGAAAAAGAAGTACAAAAGGCTAAGGAAGCAGTCACATACTGTTTCTTAGATGTGTTGGTTCTCTGATGTCTGCTGATGGTGCTACCCCTTTGCTATTGATGGTATTACAACAGCTCGACAGTTGTATTTTAGGCTTTAGTGTTGTGTAAATTTTTTTTTTCGTTTGAGAGCATATTAGACTTCTGTAGAATAGCTATTTCCTAGAAATCAATTCGGTAGATAGATGTAGCATGTAGATTAAATGTTCAATGTTAAACTGCATTCTATGATCGAAAACGTTGTCTGTATGACGTGCTTATTGGCATTTTTCGTTCTGCTTGGATGAGATGTTGAATTGATATTTTTTCCTTCCTTCGGATTTCCAATATTGAAGAGGAGATTGCTATGTTTGCGTGCTATCCGAGCAATATGGTTGTCTATTTTGTTGGTAGACAGTCCATTGACGTGCAAGGATCTAAAATTAGACACAGAAGTCGGATTGTTATTGCAACCCTGGACAACTCAGAATGTCTGGAGAGGCTTTATGTTGTTCTGAACCATTGCAGTCATGTTCTTCATGAGGCTGATCGGACTATAGATATGGGTTTTGAGGCACAGGTTGCCGTCTCGGAAGCAATACCTTCTAGAAAATCTGACAATAGATTTAGACAAGGCTGGCTATCAAGTCATGACGTTGCATGGCGGAACATAACAGGAACACGTAGAAATCAGCCTCGAGCGGTTCAGCTTCAAGAGATACGATGACATGGTTGCAGCAGATGTTGCAGGACGTGATATCGATGTCCCTGATGTTGCTCATGTTAAAAACTAAGGTATGCTTAGTAATGAACTTGTTTTTTTTGTGAAGTGAAAATGAACATGATTAAGTGCTGTTAGCTTATGTTTTTCTTGGTGTTGGGGACTCGTACTAAGCTTATGCTGCTGACTTTATTATCTGACAATTGGCCTCGTAATTTTATTTTAAGTATTTACGTTGAATTCTAGAAATATAAATACGTACGATATTTGAACACTATTTTGGACCAAAAATATTGCATATTTTCATTATTTAGTAGAGTCCAACACTTAGCTTATGAATACCCAGGATCGGGCAACTGATGCTGAAATTTGTTTTTCTTTGTGCAATTGATATTCATTTTCTTTGTGCAACTTATGTTCAGATTAGTTTTGAGTGACTATGTTTAGGAATTTTGTGGTCGACTAAGTACTATGATTACTTTTTATTATATAATAAATAATCAATAATTAATGTTTAAATTTTACTAAACATCTTTATAGATAGGTCCGTTTGATAGTTAATATTATTAAATTAATCAACTAATATCCAACAAACATTTCCTCAATAAGTAAACAAGTCCTAGGTTAGACTTAATTCAAACCTTCTACAACCCTTTTTTTTTTAGTTTGTCTCATATGTTGTGAGAATAACAACGAAAATTAAGTGAATTTCGGTAAGAAAATCTTTTGCTAAGTTCTATTGTTCTATTTATTCTACTTCATTTAACTCATTTTCTTTGAAAAATTAATTTCAATGCATTATCATTTGAACAGTTGATATTAGGTGACAATAAAAAATTAGTATAACAAAAAATTATAATATTTTCTAATTTGGCTCTATTCCAATGGTAATAATAGTTTCTAAACGTTATTCTATTTTTAAACGTTACATGAAGCATAAAATATATTAACGTTTTTTTAACTAACTTTTCAACCATGAAACACTACTTTGTCAAATACTAATAATTTTTTTATAATATGTTTGTTTATACCAATTAAATTACTCTGTTTTTATCTATTATTCCAATTTACTTTTTGCAGAAATCCCAATATAAATTTAAAACTCAAATTATTTTAATTTTGAGTTTTTAAAAATTTTAAAAGTTGATATTTAAAAATATATAAATATAAAAAATCTATCAAAATATCACATAAATATGTTTTTTCATATAGATCGATAAGAAATTATAGTGAAAGTTTAATAAAATTTATAAATTATGTTAAAAGCAAATTAAAACATCATGCGGAATAGACACTTGGTTGATCCCAAGTATAGGACTATGGAAGTTGGAGGTGTGATTTTGATTTATTGACAAGATGTTTATTTTTGTCGTCTTACGATCATGCCTTCTCTGAATACTCCATCTTTTCTGCTTTCTTCATTTAGTAGCTTTCTTGGGTCAAAAATTACGTTGATTTGTGTATTTACTACTATCATATCTGAAATATGATCTGATAACCATTAAAGGTTTCAATGAAACGTTTTCTTTTTTTTAAAAAAAAAAATTTATCTAGAATAATTTAATTTCTATATGATTTTTCTACAATAATCTTATCTATTGATTAACTGTGATTAATCTCAATTTTAGGGATATTTACCTAAAGTAAACTTAGGTAACTCGATGACCTTCTAGAGTAGGTAATTCACAAAAAAAAATTTAAAATTAATCTAAAACTAGAGAAAAATTTTGAAAATTTACATAAAAAATTCTGAACAATAAAAAAAATCATAAATTTTTTAACATTTTTTCCGGCATTTTATTTTAGTTTATCGTTTTTTTAAAAAAATAACTTACTATAGCAAGTCATTCGATTACTGAGTTTATTCTAGGAAATTACCCCTCAAAGTTGGAGTTATTCATGATTAAAGTTATTCATGATTAATCAATAAAAAATATTATTGTAGAAAAATCATAAAAATATATTAGATTATTTTAGGTAATTTTCCTTTTTTTTTTAATCTTTCCCTAACCCTTTCCCTTCCATCTTAGTGCTCGCCCTCATGCCTCATTTATTTCATTCTTAGGTCAACATATATGTAAATATGTAATACACGATGATAATAGTTTTTTAAAAATATTTGTGAAAATTTAAAAAATAATATGTTCTTTTTGAAAGAAAAAAATTAGTACTATATAAAGTGGTGTATTAATTGTTTTCCATTTTAAATAATTGTTTGTCTTGAATAATTGTAAATTTTTTTAAATCAGTAACTGTATGATATTTATCATCGTAACATTTTGGAGATAAAATATTTCACGAGAAGGTGATATATAGATATTTTTGAAAAATTCTTTTGTTTTAGTTCTATTCAAGAGATGCACACTTAGGAACTTCGTTCTTGAAACATTAATTTTAAGCTTTCTTAAATAAAAATAAATAAAAATAAGCTTTAATCGTGAATAACTTTAAAATTAATTAGGAAAATTGCTGATATAGACAACGATTTTAGACCCATACAACAACATGAATGTGTTTTGGCGGAAGTCAAGGGGAAGGTCAAAATCGCTACCAAGGACAACGACTTTAATAACAAAATCATCGATTGGCTCACTCCTACTAACCCTTTTCTACAAGAGTTTAGTTTGACATCTCATTTATTTGGCATTTTCTAGACTTTATTTGCCGTATATTATTCTCATGGGTTATATCTTGATCTCTCCATGCTCCTTGTCGTGATCATTGGGATTAGATCAACTACTTATGTAGTTGGATATTTGAAGGGGTGTATAGGATATGACAATTTTTTCCGATCTAAATGTTTTTTGACATTGAGTGGTTAGTATGATTCTAATTAGCGTGAGATATCCCCTTACTCGGTGTTCTTCGTCAGAATGGTTTATTTTTCTTGGTCATTATTCTATACCTTTGTAGAAAAAGAAGCAAGTTACCTTTTTCGTTCATACGTAGTGGTAAAGTAGTGCTTTATGGCTATTTTTGCGTGTGAGCTTAAATGGTTAAAGGGTTTACTTAAAAGTTTGGGGGTTCAACTATCAAAACCTATAAATTTGTATTGTGATAATCAGTCAGCGTTTCATATTGCTCAAAATCCTATGTTTCATGAACATTAAGGACATTAAGTTGAACTATCATTTATTTAAGGAATGCTATACAATATGGTACAATTCATCCTTTACATGTGTCTACTAATGCTTAGTTGGCGAATATACATACTCAGGCTTTAAATCATAGTCGATTTATATTTTTGTTTGGCAAGTTGAATATTTATAATCTCTAAATTTCAACTTGAATTAAATAATATTATTTTTAGGTTAAATTTGTAATTATTGTTAGTGATAATTGACATCAAAACCCAAAAAACAAGCCTCTTGGTTATACACCCCATTAATGCCTTCTCTACGTTTGAGTAGAAGTAAATATACGTACACAAAAAACTATGAAAACCAAAAAAAAAAAGGTAATGTCAAAGGTCATACAAGACCCACACGTAGCCACATGGCATCCAATCACTCAAAAACAAACCACAAAACATCTCTCTTTTTTTTCTTTTGTTTTTTCTCTTTCTCTTCAAAAAGCTTGGTTGTACAACCAACCCTATTCATTCTTCCCACCCTCACCACACACATCTTCCCCACCTTCCCTTCTTCCCCAACCCTTTCCTATTTTTTCCTATAACATCCAAAACACCCATTTGCATTTCCTCTTAACTCTCATTTTCTCTCTCTAAAAACCCTTTCTCTCTCTAAAAACCCTTTCTCTCTCTTTTCCATGCTTACAAAATAGTTGTATATACTGTTTGATAATCTTTCCCTCACAAATTATGTGAAAATCATATCTTTTTTTCTGCATGTGTGTTTATTAGTTATAGATTTTCTTGGGTTTTCTTTCTTTTTTGCTTTTTTATTTTTAATATTGTCGTAAGCCCGATAAATCTGTTAGAGTATATAATATATCGTATTAATCATTTATTGAGTGGATTCGACATCAAAAGTCATAATAAACTCAACAAGTTAAAGCTGATGATGGAGGCCTCAAAATTCCTTTAGGAAGGAACTAGATTTAAAATATTACTCTTTTTTATTTTTTAAGTTCTCCAATACCCACGAAAAATAATTAAAAGTACCAAAATAGCTAGAAACCCTAATTTTGTTTGGTGTAACAAAACCTAGAAACTAGTACAGTTGTTTCAGATCTGAACCTTTCTTTTGCATCTGTGACTTTTTTTTTTATTTTTTTGAATTTTGATTTATTTCCCAATTTGGTAAGTTGATGATTATTTTGTTTGGTTGAGAAATAAGATGTCACATTTAGGTTGGAATAGTGAGAAATTGACAGAAGAGAGTGAGCACAGAAAGGCAGCAATGGTATGGAAACAAATATCAACACAACAACAGTCAAATTCTTAATCTCAAAAGAAAGATTAGAGTCGTCGACCGTAAATTGACAAATCAATTCAAGAGTTGTTGAAAAAATTACTTCATACTATTCCTTTTTTGTGCTCACTCCTCTTTCCGTCAGCTTCCCTTCCATCTCCGACCATCCATATATAAATGTATGTTTTCTTTATTTTCAATTTTATCATGTATGATCATTTTGTTCCTCTCCTTTTTTCCTTGTTGAAATAGTGCAAAATCATTTACAAACATTGTTTTTTCTACAAAATTTAATTGAGTATATAATAAAAACTAGATAGCCATAAAAAAAATTGTTTTTTATGGGAACCTATTTTTTTTGGGATAAATTGATTGTGCGCGTGGTATGATGATCTGTTCACTATCCTCTTCCTTTTAGATCTAAACTTGTGCAGCATATTGGGTTGATTACTATAATATATACTGTTTGATTATATACTGTTGAATGGCTTGGATTTAAACTTCCACTTAGGTGGGATTTGGGTTTGGATGTATATATTAATTCTATTATATTATAATAACAAAGATTTTGTTTTCCAATGACACATTAAATTATAAGCTAATGTTTTTCTTAATTCAATAAAATTAGTTGTGTGACTTTTGAGGTGGGTAGACTTTAAAGAGTATATAGTCTACAGGACCATGCTAATCAGCTTCATATACAGGGTTATTATAGCCTAATTAATTAAGATTAGGTTAGCTTTAGCTAATTTATACTACCTAAACAATTAAGGTTTCTTCTTTCTGTAGTTTTTGTTTATGTATATGTTCACGCATGCGATGCAGATCACATAGATTTAAAGGTGGATCTAGAATTTTAGTATATGGGGTTGAACACTTGCTTTGCATGTTTGGCCGAAACAATTTATTTTATTTTAGATTTATTTATGTAAATATGATTTTTAATCAAATAATCGTGTCAGGTCTGAGCCTAGATTCTCCCTTGCATGGATGATCATCTTTATCTATGAATTGTCCGTTGAATCTTGTGCGAAATTTTGGATTGATGACTCTGACTTTGTTATCTGTTGAAATTGACATTCCTCCATTGGAATACAAGGTTTATTGTTAGGTATATCAAAATTTTCATTCTTATCTACTTGCTTGTATATAAATGATTTGTATTAATTTATATAATCAGACTATTATGATAAATTTGCAGCTTATCAACGCCTTCGATCGAGATTTGAGAGTACGAGGATGTGAATCTTTGATCTTTGAACTAAGATCTATACGGTATGTGTTGGAAACTCCAGACATTTTGATCATGTTTATGATTTGAGAGTATGTAATCTTGTTACTGTGATTGATTTGTGTTTATTTGACGTGTTAGTGCATCTTGTAATCTGCTAATGATGGATTTAGAATTAAATAAAGTTTTAAGTATAATGAATTAACGATGATCATTATTGCATGTTTCAAAGTTTTGCGAATGACTGAAGACTTATTCCAAATTAGTAAATAATGCTCTGAACTATTGCTGATCATTGACTCAAAATATCCCAAACTATTATTAAACTTTGTATACCCTCAGGTATTTGGATACTTAACCTTGAAAACAATGCATATTATTTTCAAATGGCTGTTTTTGTATTTGGATATTTTGAGTCAATGAGCAATAGTTGAGGGTTAACAAGGTTATGTATCCATCCCAACATATACAAGGTAAAATAAAATTTGAGGGTATTTTGAGTCAATGAGCAATAATTTAGAGTATTATTTACTTATTTTCCCCGAGTCTTTGGTGAATGTGGATATTGATAGGTATTATTTGCCTAATAGACATGTAGTATTAGCATTGCGAATGGCGAAAGACTCATTTACCAGCCATGTTTAAGTCGTGTACTTGAAGTTCATCCTAAATTTCATGCGAAATTATCAATATCGTATGCCATATACTGATACATGATCAATTCTATAGTGGTTCGATCTGACCGTAGTTGCAAGTTATGCACTACCAAGTAGACGACTCAACTACTAATTAATTTTTGATTGCTTAATTTTATTTTGATCTAATATCTAAGTTATGGCTAAGATTAACAAAAATTTTACTTGCTCAATTTCAATTTGATTTGGGGCGTTATGAATACAATTATTAACTATCATTTTCCGTAAAATTATTCAATGATCGAGCGATATATGTGTATCTGTACTTATTGATTGTTACGTCAATAAGCCATTTACCAATCACTATCGGTTTGAATTCAATTTAGGTAACTGAACTTTTGTGTTTTCTTACAGATAAGAAAAATACTTTGTTGATTTGTTGAGGCAAAAATATTCAGAGCCAATTACCATAATAGCCATTTGATTCAGATATATGTGGCCGCCCTTTTAGCACTTATCGCTGTTGGAGGTATGGTTGATATATAAGTATTATGATCTCGAGTGGATACAATATACTCATATTATACTCCGTGAAACATAATTTGCCAGGTAGATTGCCTTTTGATTTCGTGATTCGCTCAAAATTGTTCCAAATAGCCTAAAACCGACTATAATTCGCTTTTTTGATTTGCGATTTGCGGGGCAATTAACAAATCATGTGAGACTGATTATAGTTATACGCAAAACTTTAGAGCTTGGATAGTGCTTCTTGTTTCTTGACCGGCATGTTTTTATAGCGTATAAATATTAGATACAACACTATCCGAACTTATTTCAATGGGGATGTATTAGATACATACTTATCTGTTTTTGAATTATAATGGACTATAAATATTAGAAAGACTTGTTAAATCAAGCGTGGCTTTTTAGTTATAATATAAAGTAGATTATGATGTTTGCTACTAAGGTTAATCGAAAATAATTCTTTGTACGTTATCACGTAAAAGGTAAGGATTCGTGCATTAGATCCCTCCAAATCGTGGGAGCTACTTAATGACGCCATGACCTGTTTGGCAGTCAGTATTAAATGATGAGAATAATAATAAAAATTTAGTGGAAGTTTGGTGGGAATATCTCTTTTATGACTTTTACTCTTCCAAAGCGCACAATGCTACGAAATCTTATCAATGCTTGGCTGATCATTTTTTTGTTGATCACATTTCATCATGTTGGCTTAATAAGAAGGCAGATTTAGAAAATTTCTTTGTAATTTTTTTTTTGTGTTAATTTGAATAAAGGAAGATCACAAAGAGGATTTTGATTGTGTTAATTGTCTGTTATTTTTAGAACTTTTTCTCCTTTAATTTATCTTTTCTCTTAATATATAGAGGTGTTAGTCAAAGTCCAAAAAAATGTCTACTTTCTAGTAATGTTTGTCTTTCTGCTAAATGATTTCCAATCCCGTCTTGGAACTATATCTTTAATTTCTGGGGTTCTTTATAATATTTATGATTGCTGAAAATATGGGCCTTCCACAATTAAAAAGTTTACTATTGTGAACATCACTTGAAACAAGTAGCCTATATTCTCATAATATGTATGAAATAAGTTGTTTAACTCATATGAGGTACATATCTCGGTGTCCGATGAGACCGTCTTATACAACAATTTGTGTATTTTTTTAAGCAATGGCGATACTTACTTTTCTAAGGTTCTCTTGTTCATGTTTTTTCATAAGCAATATGTAAACTTGTTTGATAATTTTTTTGTTCCTATGAGAAAGTACCGATAAAGGGAGTATTCAATTGCGTATGTTTGGGAACCTTCGTCATTCTGTATAGAAAAAAAGACTATGGACACACAATTTTGTTCTTCAGTAGCTCAAACAGTGATTTGATTTTTGATCATGTTGTCGACTCTTTTCGAATCATGATCTCGAGAATATCTTTTTAATTTGAAGATGACGCAAAAGTAGCTTTGGCGTTCTATGGTTGTCTTGATCGATTGGGTCTTACGTGAGCAATAATTTATATCTCAAGTGGGTTGTGAATTTTGTGATATTATTTCAAGTTAGAGCTCGTATGATCATGATCTGGTTTGGTTTTTATAGTAAAGGTTGTTAGCCGTTAGGTTATATCATCTATGGATGTTTATTGTTAGTAATCGCATTATTTTTTTTTAATTTTTGTAGTGCGAGTATACATGATCGATCATAGGTTTCATTGATAAGGCTTTGACATTGTTGTTTTTATTTTAGTGGATATACAAGAGTTGCGGGACAGTTTGTACGGTTCTCATAGTTTATTTATTACTTAAAATTTATTTTTACCGAATATTATATATAAGGTGAATTAAACAGGGCTCGAGCACCATTCGATATATAAGAAGGCGAAAATGATTAATAGATTTTGAGTTAGTTGACTAAAAGTTTTCTTTGTTCTTCTATGATGTAAAATTGGAGGGTTTAGGTTTATTTGATTATTTGTTAATATATATATGTGTGATGTGATATTAGGATTATTTAATTCAAATATTAGGCATGTCTTTCCTCTTATTATTTTTATTGTTTGGTTTTACAAGGATTGAAAAAGGAAATTTGGATGGAGAATTGTTTTTTAATCCCTTTGTACCCATTTTTTTAAAATTGGAAGGAAATATTTTTCTTCTACTTGTTTGTAAAATTAGATAATAGAAAATATATTACTCCTACAAAATAATTGGAAAATATTTTGTAAGAACTAATTACCAAGAAATATATTTTTTACAAATTAAATTTTTATTCTTTGTTATTGCTATAGATGTGTCTTTTTGGAGTACTAGCTGTTTTCATTCCTTCTCTTCACTTTTTTGATGAATTTTGAATCACTATTGGATGCATATACTTGTGCACTCCTTTCGCGGTCTCGATTTGTTGGTTATTAATCAAAATATTCTTACAGTTTTGATCAAAGTGTAAACAACAAATTAAAATAAAAATTAACACTTTTTCATTGGTGATCACATTTTTATTTGTAGAAATAAATATTTTCTGTATATTCTCTAGTATATTAGACGATCTTATTCTCTTTAATTATGTATAATATCATAGGGATATTCTTATTTTCCTAGGTTTGATGTATAAATTCGAGGATTATTTTATTCATGAGAATTAAGACAAAATTAAAAAACCCTGATTTCTGCTGTCATATCTTCAAGGTGTCGGTGCCAAACGGTTCAGATCTGAAAAGACTGATAAACTTTTCATTATACTCTTCATCTACCCTTTACCTGCAATGGCTGAACCAGTCAATGAAACAACACCAAACCAACTTTATACCATGGGACAAATGGATCAAATGTTTCAAATGTTCCAGAAATTTAACAAACCAAACAACCCCACAGAAAATTTATCCACAGTGCAAATTTCAGAAAAATTAAATTACAACAACTATACCAAATGGAGCTGATTAATGCAAATCGCCATAAATAGTCGTGGCAAATTGAACCACATTACTAATGAGCCTTCCAAAATAACCGATCCGGACTACCCACAATGGGCCCGACATGATTCCATTGTTATTTCATGTATTATTGAGAATACTGATATTGAAATTGTTAACCAGTTCATTGAGTATAACACTGCTCGAGACTTGTGGCAAGGCATTGAAAATCTCTTGAACAGTGGCCGAGATGAACTACAAATCTACGATCTGAGTTCACCGGCCGCCACTTTAAGGCAAGGAAATAGCACCATTGAAACATACTTTGGAAAACTCAGTATGTTATGGAAGGAAATTGACAGACGCATGCCAAATCCAATGACTTGCTCTCAAGATATCATAGCATTCAACAATTTCACACAAAGACAGAGGCAATAACAATTTCTCAACGGCATAAACGAGAATTTGTACAAAGAGAGAAGGGACTTACTTCACATGGACCCCCTGCCGACAGTGGATATGGCTTATGCCACCATTAAACGGGAAATCTCACGCCGGAAGATCATGACCGGCGTCTCATCACCGGGATTAGATCCCTCAGAGATGGGATCGGGTCTAGTAATGAAAAACAAAAACTTCCCTCGAAACCGTGAAAGTGACAACCGGCAAAAGCTTCGATGTAGCCAAGGAAGGTTGTTTCAAGCTAGTTGGGTACCCCGATTGGTGGGATGACCTACAAAAGAGGAAGGCCGCCACCAAGGCACCGGCGTATCGGACCGGCGGCAAGGCCAACCTAGCTACTACAGATCACCCGGTGAGATCACATCATCACATGAACATTCAGATATGGATATGGGAAAAGGGGAGGCTGGCATTATTGAACTCGTAACAAGCAAGAGAAAAGAGGAGAGAGAAACAACCGAGCATCACGGGGAAAGGGACACTTACAAACCCTCCCTTACTCCCTTAAATACTACCCCTCCCTCTTCCCAAAACCCTTTCAACCCAAAAAAAAAACTACCTGGCCCAAACCCAACACCTCAACCCAATCTTATTCCAAAATTTAGTCTCATGGTGCGTGGTTTATGTACATCTCCCGAAATAGGATAGAACTAAATTAGAACCTCGGGTTGCTAAGTGTGTTTTTCTTGGGTATGGTGTTTAGCCAAAAGGGTTATCGGTGCTATGATCCTACTCACAACAAACTGTACACCACTATGGATTGTGACTTCTTTGAACACTCTCACTTTCTTACTTTTTTACCCAGCCTCGATCTCAGGGGGAATGTACTAGTGAGGATCTAAGCTGGTTAATCTATCCTTTGGCAAATGATCGAGACCCAAAAGAGCAAGTAAATGTCACACAGACACTGTCACCGAAACTACAGTACCTCCACCTACTCATTCCACTGCAGTTCCCGAGTATCCTGCTGAATAGGAGGTAATCCATAACTCCCCTGATATTGATACTAACAATAATGTGATGTCTAGTGATGATGTTCCTAGGAGATATGAGTTGCCCCCTTGGAGTACACGAGGTATCCCTCCAAGGAGATATGACCCTGATTTCGAGTCTTAAAGATCTGATACCCCATTTATCAAGAGAACCATGAGCACCTATCTCATACAGTAGTTTCCATCAATGCTTCTCTCTACTCAAGCAATCTACCCAAAAATACTGACGATGCTCTTCGTGACCCGAAGTGGAAGAAAGCCATGGAAAAAGAAATCATAGCTCTTAAGAAAAATGAGACTTGGGAACAATGCACACTGCCAAAGGGGAAAAGAATAGTAGGATGCAAGTGGATATTCTCAATAAAGTATCATGCAGATAGAACCATTGAAAGATACAAAGCTCGGCTTGTCGCAAAGGGATACACCCAAACCTATGGAGTAGACTACTCCGAAACCTTCTCCCCAGTTGCTAAATTTGATACTATCCGGGTTCTCTTCTCCATTGCAGCCAATAAAGACTGGCCTCTATACCAGTTCGATGTGAAGAATGCCTTCTTACATGGGAAGATTGAGGAAGAAGTTTACATGCAAGCTCCTCGGGGTTTCTCGTATGAATACAATCAGGGGGAAGGGTGTAGACTTCGGAAAGCTTTATATGAGTTCAAACAATCTCCTAGAGCATGGTTTGGAAGATTTACTGCAGCCATAAGAAAATTTGAGTACAAACAGAGTAACTCTAACCATACTCTGTTTCTTAAGAGGAGAAATGGTCTTATCACATGCCTTGTTATTTATATAAATGACATGGTCATTACAGGGAATGATGTGAAGGAGATTGATGATTTACAAGGCCGGCTTTTTTGGAATCTGAGATGAAAGACTTGGGAAACTTAAAATACTTCCTTGGGATAGAAGTTTTAAGATCTAAGACAGGGATCTTCTTCAAATAGAGGAAGTATATCCTTAATTTATTGGCTGAAGTAGGAATGATTGACTGCAAATCAGCAGAGACACCTATAATGACAAACCATGGCCTCCAATTCGTTGAGGGAGCTGAGATGGCAGATCAAGACCAGTATCGAAGATTGGAAGGAAAACTCATCTATCTATCGCGCACAAGACCAGACATTGCCTATGCTGTAAGTGTCATAAGCAGATTCATGCATCGACCTCAAGTACAACACATGGAGGCTGTAATGAGACTCTTGAGATACTTAAAGGGAACTTGCAATAGGGGGATTTTCTTCAGAAGGAATCAACACTTGGATCTTGTAGCTTATATAGATGCAGACTGGGCTGGTGACCAAGATGATCGAAGGTCAACGTCAGGATATTTTTTGATCTCGTAGGTGGTAATTTGGTCACTTGGAAGAGCAAGAAGCAAAAGGTGGTAGCTCTGTCTAGCGCTGAAGCAGAATCAGAGGAATTGCTAAAGGGATTACAGAGGTTCTCTGGATTAGGAAACTATTGGATGAGCTAAACTATCAACAACAAGAGGCATGCAACTTATACTGTTACAATAAAGCAGCTATCAGCATATCTGAAAACCCTTTCAGCATGATCGTACAAAGCATGTCGAGATAGATAGGCACTTCATCAAAGAGAAGCTGGAAAATAAGATCATCAATCTACCGTTCATCAGATCAAAGGACCAGCTGGCAGACATCTTCACTAAAGCTGTTTCAGCAGAAGCCTTCAACACTGTCCTATGCAAGTTAGGTGTTTGTGACCCTATGACCTAACTTGAGGGGGAGTGTAGAAATAAATATATTCTGTATATTTTCTAGTATATTAGATGATCTTATTCTCTTTAATTATGTATAATATCATAGGGATATTCTTATTTCCTTGCTTAGTTCCCTAGGTTTGATGTAATTTTACTCATGAAAATTAAGACAAAATTAAAACACCCTAATTTCCGTTGTCATATCTTCATTATTTCATATTCATATTATTCCATTATTTTACACCAATACAATAATTATGCTAGTAATAATGAATGTATTCAATAATGTTTACGCAAATGGGGATGTTGTGGCCAACCACTTCCGATTTTTATTTGTGATTGGAGTATTATTTAATATAGTATAAATTTGTGAACTTATAGTTTTAATATGCTTTAAAAATTATTTTTTTTTAATCTTTTTTTATTTTCTAATTTTTCTTTTAAATATGTTATTGTTTCTTGTTAAGGAACACATTCTAGGCGTTTGTTGATTAATGCCTTTGTAAATTGTTGTTTTTTGTTTTGATGATTTTGCAAGTAATTTAATTTGAAAAAAAATTGAAATTATAAATTGATGTAAATTGATAAAATAGATGGCGAAATGTTACTTTTTCATTTCTTTTTAAATTGATGTTTCTTGTTTTGATGATTGTGTGCAAGTAATTTAATTTCCAAATTTATAATGAGACGGAATAAAAGTATAGTAAATTTTGTATCAGTTTAAATTATGGTCATGAGTTTTTTTATATAAAAGAAACAAGATAATGCATGTGTAATACAGGGCAGATGTGTAAATTATGGTCATGTTTTCTAGAACAGGGCAGATGTGTAATACAGACAGAAACGAATGTTTCAAATTTTTAGCAAGAACAGTAAAATATTGGGATTGCATAAGTCATGAAAATGCTTATTCTAGTTCGGTATTTGGTAAATAACTGATAGCTGATTGAAATGGCTAATTTGATTAGCTGATTTTATTAAGTGGTTTGACTAGCTAATTCTAAATTGGACGCTAGGAGCATTTTTAAAAAAAATTTTTTTTTTAGGAGAGGATCATTTTGTTTAAAAATAACTTGTTGATCATAAAAAGCTTTTTCAACTAGTTAATTTACTAAATAATAAGATTAAATGCTTTGACCATCTAATTTTCTATGTATCATAATAAGCTAAAATTTCCAATAAGTTATTTATTAAATAACTCATTATATTTGACTAAATAAAACCTTAGGAACAGTGCTATTTTTGATAATTTTTGGGCCTAGGGAAAAAATAAAAAAGGGCTCTTAAATAAGTAAAGTTTTAGTTATTTTTTCTCCAACTATATAGTTTAGTGGTTATGTGCTTAACAAAAAAATCTAATGTTGTAATTTGATCTATGGTAGAAGCTAGTTATGTAAATACTAATTTTTAAGTATAAGGATTAACTCAATTTGAACCCTTTTTAAATTGAACCTTAGGTGATTTCACTTTAAAACTAGCTGATTGATAAAGCATGTATTCCTCAAATTACTAATTTCATTAACATAACATTAATAAGTTGCCCAACTTAAAAACAGTGCCTACTTTACCAGTCTATCACATAGACATTAGTGTGGTTGAATATTCCTCTTGATATCCTAATAAGGCATGAAATAAGTTTATAGTTTTAACAAAGTTTTTTTTTTTTTTTTTTTTTTTTTTTTTTCCTTTCAAATGCTCCTTCGGCAAGCCATTCAACCCCTTACACAATCATCATGGCTTTGTTCTTTAAAAGATACATTGTGATCATAATCACCTTTAACATTACATGATTTAGCTCTTGCTCTAATATTTTTAAGTTTCACCTAATGTTCTAAAAAAATACTCCTAAAAAATATATTAATATTTGGATTATAAAAGAAATTTCAATAATATAATTGTATAGTGCATGGTATGTTATAACTCAACATAAATTCTATACAAATATTGGCAATCACAATCCTTATTTTCTTATATTTTACTTTTTCAGTCTCAAAATACTTGTAATAATTACTTTTTTATGCAGTCTAATATATTAATTCAATTCTTAATATCTCTAATTATTTATATAAAAAATTATAAAAATTTAAAATTAATAATTGTTACATTAAAATGAATCAAATAAGATTCTATTTAGCTATATTTTTACTTAAAAATTAAAAATAATTATAAATTAAAAATAATAGATAAATAGTACAATATATTCAATATTGCAAGTAATTTAACACAGAAGTACTACCTGTTCAGACAGCAATTACAAGTTTTTTCTGTTGAATGAAAGCAGTAATTAGTAATTAGGGTTAATTAAATTAAATAATTACATTGGTGGGATGGAGAATAGTTGGGGGTGTCTGCATGTTTGGGACATGTCTGAGGTACAACGGCACTTTACAAAATGCCCTTCGCTACTGTTAAGGGGAGGGGCCATCACCAATCACCAAAGGCTCAACTCTCAAGGCTTCAAAATTTACTAAGATCCTATTAAAATTGCAATATTTATTTTATTAATTTTCACATAAATTTTTAAAATGTTATAATCTCAATGGGAGAGATGAGTATGTGCCAGAGCAAAGAATCAATGTATTAGTTTGTTGATTTATCTTGAATCACAAATTGTTGTGAAAGACGATCTATTCGAGAGACACATTAGATATATGAGATAAATAGCCTAATTAATATAAATTAATGAGAAAATAAAAATATAAACTTCTTGTTTTGAGGTAGTTTCTTTAAGAGACGTTCTCTCATAAGAGTAGCTAATTTTGAATTCATTTGGAAAAGTTGGGTTTTTTTATATAACACGTTGTTGTCCGTGACGGTTCTAAGAATTTTTTATGGGTTTAAAATTTATCAAATTAATTAATTAGATAACTTATACTATTATCCAAAATTTCATATTTTATATAATATATAACAATTTGAGAAATCTATATATAGAGCAATTAATAAGAAAAAAAATTAAAAATTAAACATGATAATAATTAAAATACGAAAAAAAAAACAAAATAAAATACAAAAGTAGAAGAAAAAAAACAAAACTTTGAAAAATTTCTCCAATAAAATGATAACTGGCAGCAGGGGGCGACTTCTGGCAAGCGAGATGCTGGTGGCGACTATATGAGAGTTCGATACCTTGACCTTTTATAGACTATCAAAGGAGCATTTTAAAATGCATCAGTGTAGGAGCGGGTCTTGGCCTATCGTCAATCCTTTTTTATTTATAACGTATCTCCCCCAAACCCCATTTTAACATTTTTTATTTATAAGTTAAAATATAGTCATGTAAGATTTTGTTTAATTTGTCTCAATATAAGAATTATTATATTAACTTTTTATAAATTTTAATTAAAAACAATTAGAAATATTAAAGGTTAAAATGTTATCTCGATAAATATGAAAAATTAAATAGGTTGAATAGGAGATAGTTTATTAAGTCACCCCAAATTTAAATTAATGTCTTTGTCTGTTAAAAGGAGCGAAGAATAATGGTCCAAATGACATTATTGTGTACTTATTTAAGTTTTTATTTTTTCACGAAGGACATAGCTCATAATCGTATCTTGTTTGTGGTCCTAAAAGAAGAGTTTCTTTTTCTTTTCTTTTCTTGGGTATCCAAAAACTTTAGGCTTCGAGAGTTGATCTTTGAACTTTAAAGTAGTCTTGAGATTGAAACCCAAGTATATGCTTGCATGAAGAAAAACTCCAAAAAAGATATTTTAATAATTGTAAATTAGTAATCTAACCGCCTATTTATTTCTTGATACTAAATAGTGGAAATGAAAATAATTTGTAATGAAAAAAATTTCATCAAATGTGTTATGTTATTTTCATGGTAATAAGGTATAAAACTTTGATCATAATAAAAATTTGTTCATAATTTTTCATTACCATCTAATATTATCTTTCCAATAGACTGCAGTAAGCATAAACTTTGTAATAAAGTAGAATAACAATAACTGAAATTATGGCTGAAAATATTTCATAAATTGTATTATATCATTCCCATTGTCATAATAATTGATGTTGCTCACCCACTAAAGTCTAGCATACCTCGTTTGTCTTGTCTATATTCAAATAGATGAATAATTTCAACTTTCATTTATCCATAAAAAATATTTATACTTTTTGATTAATTATTAATAATTCTAACTATAACATGTATTTACTCAAAACATTCTCGTTAGACTGATGACACGAAAAAAAATTCTTTTTTAAAAAATAATAGAAAAATAAAGAACAGTATAAAAGAAACACATTTATCAACTTCCCCATCTCTGCCTAATGCCCAACCCCACCTTTTTATTAATGTTTTCTTCAAAAGACTTTTTTTCCTTTTTTACAAAATTAGCTATTACGGCTAAGTCATAGGTTTTTTTACAAATACACCCATAGTTAAAATCATAAAAAAAAAAAAATAAAAGATAAAATTTATTTTTAATGGATGGATGAAATTTAGGGTAAATAATCTCAATTTTTTTAAAAAACAACAATACTAGTTATAGTTGTGCTCATATACGAAGATTTCAAATTTGGATAAGTTTATTACTGTACAATAGGAATGATTATAGGTCGAGTTTCAATTAAGTGTACTAGACTCAGATTTAGACCCATTAATTTTTGATGAGCTCGAACTCGGATCCTAAGGGTCTAAAAATTTTAAACTCGAACTCAGACTTGTCGGATTTGATGAGTCTAGGATCCTAAGTGGATGCTAATTTGATTATTTATTTTCAAACTTTTAACATTTTAATTGATACTAAAATAGGGCAATGGGCTATATATAATTCTAATGAGTTCAAATAAATATGGAATATGTTTAGATTTTAAAACGAACTTTATATCACAAATTCTTACTTGAGACCGTTTTTTATAAAGACAACTCTCAAAAGCCAAGCTCAAATCTAATTTATGTTAATTTAAAAAAAAATTGACGCGTGCGTGTAAAGTGGAATGTGAAAAGTCACATAATATATTTGGGGTTATAACAAAATTTATTTGGGGTTATAACATAATATATTTGGTGTCATACCAGCATATATTTGGAGTTATAACATAAATACATAATTTATTTGGGGTTATAACATAATATATTCGAAGTTACAACAATATATATTTGAGGTTATAACATAATATATATGGGGTTATAACAACATATATTTGTAGTTATAACATTAATGTGCTTGGGGTATAGTATTATATATTTGGGTATATATAATGATTTGTGTTTAGGGTTATAACATTATATAGTGGGTAGATAACATTATATATTTGGATATATAATGGTCTGTGTTTGGGGTTATAATATTATGTATTTTAGGGGTTTTAAATTATATAGTTGGGTATATAATGGTCTGTGTTTGAGGGTATAGTATTTTTATAATACCAAATATATTATGTTATAACCTTAAATATATGTTGTCATAACTCCATATAATATATATATATATATATATATATATATATATATATATATATATATATATATATATATATATATATATATATATATTATAACCTCAAATATATATTGTTATAACTTTAAATATATTATGTTATAACCCCAAATATATTATGTTATAGCCACAAATATATGTTGTTATAACCCCATATATATTTTGCTATAACCTCAAATATATATATATGTATTGTTATAACTTCAAACATATTTTGTTATAACTCAAAATAAATTATGTTATAACCCCCAAATATATGCAGGTATAACACCAAATATATTATGTTATAACCCCAAATAAATGTTGTGATAACTCCAAATAAATGTTGTTATAACGCCAAATATATCATGTAACTTTTCACATTTTACTTCATACGCGCGCATAAGTTTTTTTTAAAAAATTAACATAAGTTAGATTAAGGCTAGGCTTTTAAAAGCCATCTTTACAAAAAATGGTTACTCAAAAGAGCGCCTAATTTTATATTAATTTCAGATTGTGTAATAAATTGGCTGTAGAGGTCTGAGTCATGAATTAGGATCTGAAGATTTGGAACTCAAAAAACCAAAGGTCATAGACCCAAACCTAAATCATTTATTTTTATTAAGCCCAGAATAAGATCCAAATTTATTAGGACTCAAAAAATAGACTCAATCCCTAAAATTAAAGGCAAATCTGGGCCGTCTTATATCAATAACCATCCCTGTTCTACAATAAATTTCTCAACGAAATTTCCAAAAATATCATCATTAACGTTAGATGTAACATATGTGAGCAAGTAGCAATACAATTTCATATTTATGGCCCAGAAATCGTACGGGCCGCAAAATCAGAACTCAAGAAACTGGGGCTAGTCTAGTATTATATCAAAAATTGGGCTACGGGCATGATAAACTTGCCTTAGTTGTTACTCTTGAAAAAATATCATGAGCTCTCTTGAGAAATCGTCTTTTATAAAGACGGTTTTTAAAAGCCCAACCTAAATCTAATTTATATTAATTTAAAGAAAACTATTGCTGAAATCAAAGCGCGTATGTCAGGTGAAATGTGAAAAGTCACATAATATACTTGGGGTTATACAATATTTATTTGTGTTAATAACATATGACATTTAGTGTTATACTAGTATATATTTAAGGGTTATAACATAATTTATTTGGGGTCATAATATAATATATTTGAAGTTATAACCCCCTAAAATATGTTGGTATAACACCAAATGTATTATGTTATAACCCCAAATAAATATTGTTATAACCCCAAATATATTATGTGACTTTTCACGTTCCACTTAACACACGCGCTTTGATTTCAGTAATATTTTTTTTAAATTAACATAAATTAGATTTGGACTGGGCTTTTGAGAGTTGTCTTTATAAAAGACGGTCTTAAATAAGAATTTGTGCTTCAGCTAATCTCTGGAGAGACATTCAAGCCCAACCCATTAAAGATTAATGTCTATTTACCATATTCTTAATGCTTACTTACATTATCCTTAATGCTTACTTACCATATTTTTAATGCTTACTTCAATATATTAAATATCTACTTACATCATTCTTAATGCTTGTTACAATTTTTTAAAATATATAATGGGCTGGCCTAATTAGAGATGATCTCTTACAAGAATTTATGTTATAGAAAAACGAGTCCAATAGATCACATAGGGTTCAATAGAATTTCCAGGCTGGGTAAAAATTTTGCAGGACTAGAGTAAGGACTCTAGCAAGTCTTTCTCTCAACCTGAATCTTATTGATCTTATTTCTATTTGGCATACCTTTTTATTTATTCAAATTCAATAAAGTATTTTAATAGTGCACCTCTAATATGAAAACCTAAGTCCACCAATACACCCAATTAGGACAAATCAAAACATTTTTTATTACTATTTGAATAATAAATAGTTAATTAAATCATTTTAATATCAAAAATTATGTTTGTGTTAGATTATATAATATATTTTAGAGTCTCAACTATTAGGTTAAGGTTTTGGTTGAAATGATTTTTTGACATCATTAAAGTCAGCATGACAAAAGATTATAAGTTCGAAACTAACAGTACTAAAACCTATAACCTAACACAACTATTGATTATAAATATAATAATCCATAAAATTATTGTAAAAAAACAACAATAAGTTGATTTGTATACAATTTGAATCCTTCATAGGAATAAACTATTCCTAGATAATATTGTGAATTTGTCTTCTAATATTCTCATAATAATCCCCTACTCATCTTCTCTTTTCCTTCACCTTACCAAGGGAAATAGAGTGCACCTCTTCCATATTTGGATGTAGGACACCTCTTTCCCTTTCTTTTCTTCTTTTCTTCTTCCCCTTTCCTTTTCTTCCATTACGTCAACCTTTCCTTTATAGAATCACTTCAAAAATGGAAGGTAAAGTACTTTTTAGCAAATATGAGCTAGAAAAACTCTTAGGAGAAGGAAATTTTGGAAAAGTTTATAAGGCAAAAAACCTCACAACATTAGAAATAGTTGCCATAAAAATGATCAACAAAGATGAAGTGAAGAAACATGGTATGATAGAACAAGTTAAGAAGGAAATCCAAGTTATGTCTCATGTTAAACACCCTAATATCATTGAGCTTAAAGAAGTTATGGCTACAAAAACTAAGATATATTTAGTATTGGAATATGTTGGGGGTGGTGATTTATATACTAAAATTGTCGAAAATGGAAAGTTTGATGAAAATCTTGCTAGGAAGATCTTCCAACAATTGATCATAGCCCTTGATTTTTGCCATTATCATGGTGTTTGTCACCGCGATCTTAAGCTCGAAAACGTTTTAATGGACTCAAATGGTGAAGATTTGAAGATTTGTGATTTTGGGTTAGCAACATTTCTTGGTGGGCATGAGCAAAATTATGATTTTGAGGATGTTCTTCTTTATACTGCTTGTGGTGCAATTGCTTATATGGCACCTGAAATTATAAGGGGTGATAGGTATGATGGAAAAAAGTGTGATATTTGGTCATGTGGGGTCATTTTGTACACTTTACTTGTGGGTTATCCACCTTTTCAAGATGAAAGTAGAACAAGAATGTTGTGGAAAATTAGGGTCGGGAAATTTGATTTTCCATTAGGGTTCTCTAAGGAAGTTGAAGATTTGATTAAAAAGATTTTGGTACCAAACCCTAGTGAAAGAATTGTTATGTTAGATATTATGCAACATCCTTGGTTTACAAAAGGGTTGAATAGATCATGTGAAAATGATTATTCAAATTTGTTTTGTTCTTCTCCTATATCTTCTTTTAATGCCTTTGATTTTGTGTCATCAATGGGTTCGGGTTTGGATCTATCGGGTTTATTTGAGAGTACTCATAAGAGAAAACTCAGTTCATTGTTCGTGTCCAAGTGTTCGACTAAAGAAGTTGTTAAGAAAGTGGAGATTATGGCAAAAGAGTTGAAGTATGAAGCAAGAAAAGAGAAAGAGTCAAGGGTGGTTTTGAGAGGTGAAGTGGGTAGACGAGGGCGGTTGGTGGTGGTTGTTGAGGTGTTTCGAGTGTCGTCCGAGGTTAACATTATTGAGTTTACTAAGAGGGTAGGGGATTCTATTGAATACTTGAAGTTTATGGAGGAAGAAGTAAGGCCGGCAATGAAGGATGTTGTTTGGAAATGGCAAGGAGAATGGTCTATTGTGAAGAAAAATAGTGGTGGGAATGTAATAAGTTTTCCTAAGTGGAAGTGGTGTTAGTTTGTGTTGACCTAGTGACTTTATACATGTAGAATGTGTTTTGAATTGGGAACTATCCCTTGATCACATCTCCATAAGTTTTCATATCAATTTATTTTTAAGTCGATTAAATCGAAACAGTCATATAATTTTAAATCATTATAAATTGAGCATGTTATATACTTATGTTTAACCTACAATTTGAGCATGTAATAATATGTGTAAATGAGATCATTGTTAGTTTGTGTTGATGATTGATTTTATACATATGGATTGTAATGTAATTTGAGGGAGTTTGATAAGGAAATGTCATATATTATATTGGTTTGCTAGGCGATTCTCGAGTTGAGGGGCTTTCTTTAATTGCGACCTTCTCGTGATGAGAGTATTGATCTGCCTCTTTTTCCACCTTTTTCAGATCCTGCCTTGTTGAAATTTATTGGGATAATGATGATAATATTGTCCACTAGACACTAGCTGAATTATATTAAACTATATTTGAATCGAAATTATCATATAACAATCAAAGGATAATAATTATTATCGATTATTTCCGATCATTTCAAGTTGAACATGTTATATACTTATGTCTAAAATACCAGTTAGTAAATAATGATATGGTTTAAGAAAAAATGATATGTTATTTTCTTGCTTGTGGTATCACAAATTAGTAAAAAGAATGAGCAATTTATTTATTTTGATTCTTTGATGTAATAATCCACAAGAGTAATTGTCATGTCCCTTGGAGTTGGTATATCCGGACATTATTCTCAACAGGAAGTGCATGTATAAGATAATAATAGATATTTTATCAGTATAATCATAGCTTACGTATTGTCTGCAAATATGTTTAAAACAACTAATGGAAAATAGTTAAAAATAAATTAATTTTTGTTTGATATGTTGAAAATAAAGTTAATTATTAATTATTTTTAAATAAATCAATCGATTCGGTATAATTGCTGAAAATAAACTTAACTATTGTTTAATTTTTTTAATAAATCCACATATTCAGTATAATTGCTGAAAATAAGTTTAACAATTATTTAATTTTTAATCAACTCTCTAATATATTTTGTATAATTGCTGAAAATAAACTCAACTATTATTTATTTCTAATTACTTGAGTTGCAAAGATGTTTTAAACATACTTTATTGCCATGATTTATATACCAAATACTATACACAGAATTAAGGACATCATAAATATAAACTAAAATGGTTTATTTAATTTAGATGAAAACACCAATAATGGATTAATAATTAAGGAGACAAGAGTATTGATTAGTTGTCCTCATAAAAAAGTTGTCATCATGCCTTAAGCTAACCAAATTCCCCAATCAATTAATAATATGTGTAATGTAGGAGAAATAATTGTACCATATTTTGTTTATTTACTCCACCTAATTATTCTTTTAAAGTCCTCAATTACAAGTGGCAATCAACCAATGAAATATCTACAAAAATGATGGTTCATATCCAATGGATGTTGAACATTTTTAATTAATTAAATATAATATTTTTTTTTATAAAGTAAGTTGGGGAATTAAAGGGGATATAAGAAATATGGTACTTAATTCAACTCTGAATTGATTTAATTTTGGATTCGCCTAGCACTTCATTAGATTCTTTTAATGAAATTTATAATAAAATTAATAAATTTATAAAATTTCTACAAAATAATGCTGATATTTAGTTAGCATACTAGATAGTGCCCGTGCGATGTATGGCTTTTTAAAATTTCTGACATATTTCTATAAACTAAAAAATTAAAATTTTAAGAAATAAATTTTACATTTATATTTCATTTCACTATAAACAGTTGTATAAATTACTTACATTGTATGATATTTTGTATTGTGCGCGCAGGTGATTGTGAAAATTTTGTTAATAACAAATAAATGACAACAAAAGAAAAAAAAGTATATTATGCTTTAATCATCTCAAAATATCCAATATATCAAATAGTATTCACAATAAAATTGAAAATATTTTATAAATAATTGAAAAAATGAAATAAAATATATGATTCTCTAATACATTAAATGATGTGACCTAGAACATAAAAAAAATAATTAGATTGTAGTAAGTCAAAGATGTGAAAATAATTTATGGGAGTAATAACAATGACATCATCATTCATCCAATTTTAGAGGGAAAACTTTTATTAAGGAAGTGACACTTAAGCAATTTTTTAAAATAATGATGTTAGATGTGTTTTATTTTAATAATAGTTGTAAACAAAGATGTGAAAATAATTTATGGGAGTAACAACAATGACATCATCATCCAATTTTAGAGGAAAAACTTTTATTTAGAAAGTGATATTTAAGCAATTTTTTAAAATGATGATGTCAAATGTGTTTTGTTTTAGAATCTATAATTCTAATCATGAGAACATAATATGTTTTATTAAAGTTGAACTGAAATCTTCTGTAGGTTTAATCAAGCTGATCATATATTCCCTCCTATTCTTCCTAGTAATCTCATTTATTTTTTTACATTTATCGAGATAATATTTAAACATTTCATATCTCTAATTGTGCATAATTAAAAATTATGAAAATTTGATATTAATAATCCTTTGCGTTGAGACGAATGAAACAAGATCTCACTTAAATATTTTAACTAATAGAATAAAAATAAAATACAAATTAAAAATGATAAATAAATGAATAGTAAGCAAAAAGTAAATGAGATTACTAACAATAATAGGACAGACTAAGAGAGTATTATTAAGTAAAGGTCTTAAACTCTTAAAAAATAAACAATTTTTATGAAAGACTGTCTCTCGATTAAATTTTATAAAAATAAGAGTTAGTGTAGGTGCAATCTTAAGTATAGAGGTCAGCTTATGAAATTTCATTGGTTTAAAGGTGAGTTTAATAGAAGAATATATTATTTAGTTATTCTCATTAATGCAAAAGTTAACTATTAGATATATATATTACGTGAGTTCTTGTTAGATATGTTAAATATATAAATTCTTTTTAGAATTTTTAAAAAACATAAATATATATTAGCTCTCGAATGATGTTTTGGAAATCGTAAAAAACTATTATGACTAATAAAATAAAACAGAGAGAACAATATATTATGAATATATGATTCAATTTGGTCTTCACTCAATACCGTCGGAATTCCTATATATATCAGACATAAACTATAAAATAAGCCTTTTAAATAAAAAAATCCCTAAAGTAAGCTTTAAAAAATTTTATTCTCAAAATAAACGTCATTATTTTCAAGATTCCAATTGAATCTTATTTGAGAATTAAAATTTTTTAAAGCATCCAGATTTTGTTTTAAAAGCTTAATTTATTGAATCTTTCACATATATTATACCTATGGGTGTATTTTAACCATTCTGGCCCATTAATCCCATGGTCTGCAACTTAAGAAAAGTTAATTTAATATACTATATGGACATATAGCGAGATGCCCAAAAATCCTAAATCAGATGCCCTCAAACTGGGCTAGTCTTGTTATATATCGAGATTTGAATAATAAATACTTCACCAATTTTTATATGAGACGGTTTTATTATAAGACGATCTCTATAAATAAAATGACCCATTAATACAAATTTTAGCATACACAAATTATTTTGAGAGACGGTCTCTCCGAGGGACGCATTAGATTTATGGACTAAATACCCTAACTAATACAAATTAAAGAAAAAATAAAAATGTGGCCTTTTTGTTTTGAGGTCGTCTCTTTAAGAGACGGTCGCTCACAAGAGCGGCTATTTAGCATATGGACTATATAGGCTTCTTATTTTGAGGTTGTTTCACCGAAAAACGTTCTCTCACAAAAAGAACTATTCTTGTAATAGACCGTCTTTCGATGAGACAATCTCAAAGAAAGAGCCTAATTAAATGACCTAATTTAACAAAAATATGAAACACTTCACTTGATGAGATCCTTACATAAACAATTTTTGCACTTCTAAAGGTCTGTTAAAATACAAAAACTTGGGTGAGATCGTCTCACTTGTGAGACGCGTCTTATTGGGTCGGCTCAATTGTATATGTTTTTTTACCAATTTCACAAATTACAATGTCAATTTGAAGAGTTAAAAGACCAATTTAAAAACTTAAAAGACCAATTTCAAAGATTTGAAATTGACATTTAAGTCATGAAATTTGACCGTTTTTAGACTTAAAAGGTCAATTTAATACTTAAAAAATGAATTTTAAGACTTAAAAGACCAATTGTAGGACATTAACTTCTCATTTCAACTTTAAAATAAGATGACTCAAACATTGAAGTTAATATTAAAAACTTTGAAATTGACCTTTTAAGTCTTAAAATTGAATTTTTAAGTGTTAAAAATATCATTTTAAGTCTTAAAATTAGTATGTCAAAATTTAAAAAATTATTAAGCTTGGGCCAGTTGGACAAATAATTTTTAAAAAATTCTTAAACTTGGGCCAATTGCACAAATAAGACCGTCTCACGGGAGACTAACTGTTGTTAAAATTCATTTTCGTGAATCAAGTCAATTTGGACCCTAATTGGACTATACGTCCATTTAGTTGGTTTAAATTTTGATTGGGTCAAACTTTGGTGCAAAATAATGAAAATTTGAAATTGTTGAGCGAAAAAATAAAAAAAAGTAATTAAATAAGCGAAATTTTAAACAAATCTCAAAAGTAAGCGTCCAAACCCCAAAGCTGTGCTTTGGAGCTGTTCGCAGTTACTAACTGCGAACAGCTATAAAAGACAAAAGAGCTGTTCGCAGTTACTAACTGCGAACAGATATTTTGTCTTTTATAGCTGTTCGCAGTTACTAACTGCGAACAGACCTGATATACAAAATCAGATCAGTTTCTGTTTTTCGCAAAATCGCATTTCTCAAACCCTACTTCACTCGACATTTCCACCTTCTCCCTCTAAAACCTTTGATTCATTCCATCAAATCGTGCAATCCTCTTTCAATTTGGCACTTCAAAATTAGTGTGGGATACTATAGCATGCTCTCCTTCTTATGACTACCATTTGGAGGAGATGGATCATTCATATCCCGTTGACGCTGCGGGGACCTCGCAGGCTGGGCCATCACAGTACCAGTCCCCTCCACTGCCAGAGCGTCACGCGAACGCCTCTTTCTATCGTAGGAGGCGAAGGAGACCAACTCAGTTGGATAGGGTAGATGAGGGTTCGTGAACGTTAACGATTACCTTTTGTGTATTTGGATCGACTATGTACATATATATATATTTTTTAATTGACTTGTATATTTCAAACATTTGTATATATTTTGTTGTATATACATGTTTAATTACTTTATCATAGCCCCCAAACTTTGACTTATGAATGATCGGAGTTTTGGCGATGAATCATGCCGCCTTAAAGATACATCGACTTGTAATTATCTATTCTAATGTCTCTAGTGCAATTACAACAAACAACAACTCAAAAATAAAAGGGAAAAAAAATTAATTAGCTGTTCGCTGTTACTGGGGTTTGGACGCTTACTTTTGAGAAAAGTTTAAAATATCGCTTATTTGATTAATTTTTTTTTATTTTTTCGCTCAACTTTTTCAAATTTTCCAAAATAATTGGGCTCCATTTTAACTTTCATATTTACAACAAATCTATCCAAATAAGCCCAATTAATTTTTCATTTACCAAGTCTCATAGATAATTAAGATTATAAGTGATCACTTTAAGATTATAAATATACATTAGACCAACCTAATAAATATTATCCCACCATAAAATCTTCCCATCTGAGAATTTACGTTTATTTTTTTAAGACACCTTTTAAATTTGCAACTTTAACCCAAATTTAAGTTTTAGGTTCATTCATTTCTAGGCAAATACAACAAGTACATTTCATGACTCCAATGTTAATGTTTGATAATTCTCCTCAAGTTGAATTATTTTTCCATTTTTGCGTTTGAAAACTTTTTTCCCTAGAGTTCTTATGTCATGTCATTACTAATTAATATATGCATTTCAACAAAGTGATAAAAAGAAAAATTACTCAGAATAATTCAAGCTTTTCTCAATTTTTCTACAATAATCTCAACTATTGATTAACCATAAACAATCCGAACGTTGAAGGATATTTGCCAAAAGCATACTATAGAAATCGGTAACCTTTACAGTAGGTCATTTTTACAAAAAAATTAAATTAAAATAAATCAGAAATTAAAAAATTTAATTAAAAAAAACTAAAAATATGAAAAAATTAATTACCCATATCCATGCCCCTCCACCACTCTTCCCATCTCCTTGCCCCTCCCAACTTGCCACCACTCCCTCCCCTACAGCCACAAACCCAACAACCTTACTCACCGGCCACCACCGCCACCAGTCTTGTTGTGCCATCCACAACCAATCATCTACATTCTACACCGACCTTTGTTTAGTTGGCTTTTGAGGTGATGAAGATGAGGAGGTTTTATTGAGTGGGGAGGAAGGATAGCATGGCAGAGGCAATGTGTAAGGGAGGAAGGGTATTTTTTTTAATTATTTTGTTATTTTATTTGATTTTTCTTTTTTTTTTTTTAGTTTACCTATAATAACAAGTCATGATATGCACAACAATATTTTTTGGTAAGTGACCTAATAATTTAGATTATTCATGGTTAATCAATAGTTGAGATTATTATAGGAAAATTGACTAAAGGTTGGATTATTCTAGATAATTTTTCCTAAAAAATTCTAATATTTTTAGTATATGTAATTTCTTGACTTGTAGAGTAAATAATTTGAAAAAAATTTCAAATATTGGAAAATAATCAATAACTTAAAATATATATCACATAATTATAAAAGATACAAATTACTCGACTAAAATTCTTTCTAAAGAAATCCATTTTATTTTTAAATTCAAAACTTATGATACATTTTGATGAAAGCAAGACATTCACCACATATTGTGAAGTGGTAAATTGGTATTGACCTTAAATTATGGCCAAGAGTTTGAGGGCTTCAACAATGGAGTCACTAATCATAATTAGTTGATTACTTCTCCTTTCGTTAATTCAAGAGGCTAATTAAAGGTTTATTGTACCCAAACTAAGCTCCTTCAATATTCTTCAAGGAACACTTCACTATTTTTGTTTGCCCTTATGACTTCATCCTTGGCATCACTTTTTGTTTCTTAAATTTTGTACTTGTATATATTTGTGTCAAAATCATGTTTATCATAGCTTTGAATTCATAACACAATCATCAAAGAAAATGTTGATTTGATTTGAATTGAAAGTGACATTTTCTCTATTTTAATTGCAAATTCAAAGAGACAAAATTATTTTTCTATGCAGTATCAATTTTAAATTTCATATCGACATTGTTAATTCAACATCATCATTATTAGTCGAAACTCATTATAATTTTTATTAATAGTCATTTTTTATTTTTGAGTTAACATTTCTGTGTTATATACCATTAGGCTAATTCGAATCTGATAAACTCAAAAGCCATCCGACTGACCTTTTAGACAGGTCTAATCTCAATAAAATTGCTACATTTTCTATGAAAAATTCTCACATAAAAATAAAAAATAAAGCAATTAATTAAGACAAATAATTATTTTGTATTCTAAACTGCGGTTAGTTTGGTTAAGTATAACAACCTTCAACTCGCACTCTAATTTTTACCAATGAATCTAACCAAAAAAAAATAACATTAACCTTTTAATTTTAATAACTCTAATGTTGTAAATATTTTAAGACAGATAAATAAGAAATTGTAACAACCGACAAGTATTATAAAATCGAAAAGATGACATAACCCTTAATGACGCTATGTCAAATTGTCAATCATATTTCATAATGACGTAAAAACGACGTAAAGTTCAAGACAATTCACACCAATTGTAGATGATATAAGTACATTTTTGTCAACTATAACGACGACTTCGAGTCTTCTAATGAAGCTCACTTATGGTGTGTGTCTTGTTAGCTTTAATTTGCTATAATTTTAACTATTAACTTTTGTTAGATTTTTTATTATAAATACGACATTAATTTACTCTAATGCTATTAAGTGAATTTTATTAGGGGTGGAATTTTAAGAGTTAGATGTATGTAATTATATCTTTTTTAGTAATAATAAAAAGGTTCATTCAAGTTATCAGATTGATTTCGAGTTAGATATTTCGGGTCGGTTTGAAATCGGATTTTTTGTCTTTTTTACATGCTTGTAAATTGTTTTTTAAAATCGAGTCAAATTGGGTTCGGTTATAAGATCGGATAAATTTCAGATCGTCAAGTCTGTTTTTAACCCTTCTAACAATTACTTATTATAGTTATTAATCATGTGAATAAAAATTTCTTTCCTTATATCATTATAAATTCAATTAATTTTTATTTCTTACATATTTTTGTTTAACTTATTTTTTTGAAATCATATTCTCTCGTAAACTTAATTAAAACTAACATTATTTAGAATAAATTAATATACTGAATGCGAGGGAATATTTAGTAACACTCATGTATGTAATACTTTGATTATATTATAAAAGCTTTCTATGCGACTAAAAACATGGAGAATTCCACCCACCACGCAATGCATCATGATGCATGATGCATTGCGTGGTCCTGTAGATGTTAAATTGATCGGATAATGGCTCAAATTGCGTGGTCCTGTAGATGTTAAATTGATCGGATAATGGCTCAAGTCTTAATTATGATTTTTTTGTCGCGTCGCTAAATAAATAGACGCTGAATAAAACCTGACACAAACGCGTCGCTAAAAGTAACAACGACACTAACAATCGTTTCTACTCGTCGCCACCCTCCCAAGGGAATTTAAAAAAAATAGAAAATAAAATATGTTAGCGACAACTCCGAACTGTCACCGAATGTCCCATTTTAAAAAAAATTGCATTCGTTTTAATTGTTAAATTGTTCATTATCTTTATGATAAATATAAATATTATTTATTTTTATAAAAAATATTATAATTATTTATTAACGGAGGATTCTAGATATATATGTACAGGTACCTAATCACATAGAGCCCTATATATTAAGGGGCCTCAAATATTTGTCGACGTTAGTTTATATTACTTTGGATTGAAATTAGTCCAATTACTTATTTATAGGTCCTCAAATTATGAAAAAAATATAAAATAAATAAGTCTTCCAAAATAAGTGTGTTTTTTTCTTCTACTTTGCTTTTCTTTATTTTATTTCTTTGGAATTACTAATCCACATGAGGATATTGAGAATTTTATATTGGTCCTATTCGTATATGGACATTTTTTTAATGGTAAGTCAAGTCAATATTTTATTTCATTTTAGCATTAAAATATCATGAAACCTCATACTAATTCTTTACCATTCCTTTACTCCAAGACTTCATATGATTCCGTCTTTATAAATGATATATTTCGCCACTCCCATTTCGGAATTGATGCTAAGATCATTTAATCACCAAATTTACCCGCAATTCAACACCTTTGGCTCTAGACTAAGATTTTATTCTACACGCCTTAAGTTTGATCCTAATATATTAAGGGATTTGCGTTTGATTTTGTTTTTTTAAATGGTGTTTGATCTAAGTTTGGGTTTAAGATTTTTGGACTCACACTCTGTTCAGATTTACTCTCTAAATTTGTAAAAGAATCAAACCCACCTCAACTAGTTAGACCATTTTTTACACCACCCCATTATATATTTCAAAAACGCTCTTAAACGTATTTTATACCTATTTGAATTCAATTTAGACTTACTTAGAGTTTATAGTTCAATTTTAGTTTAGATTAAACTTTTAAAATGTAAAAAGTAAAGTATAAATAACTAAATTAAAACTTTTTAAATTTCATTTAAGATCTTAAAACTATTAGAATTGACAGTTTAGATTTGAGTCCAAAATTTATTGACCCTTTAAGTATAAATCTGAATCCATCAATTAATTTTAATTTAGATTCTAATCTAATTAGATTCGGTCTAAACTCTGACTCATAACCAATCCTTCTTTTGAGTCCCTACTCCCTACCTATGTCCAAACTACAAATTCCTTTATAAACATTTCCAAATTCGTACCATCAAGAATCAAGATAATATACTTTGATAAGACATGATACCTAAGTATAGTATATGTCACATATCACATATGACATCACTTATTTTTCTTATAAAATGCATTATATGACATCACTTTTTAAAACTAACAATAAATTGTCACTAATAAAAGTATGTCCCATGTGGTTCAGTAGGTGATGCTCTATCTTATTAAGAAAATATTACTCTTCTAATTACTTGTTAAATCATATTGGTGATTAAGAATTTAAGTATTATTGACTTACTTTTTATATCTCCTTGAGATTGTTACGAGGAGAAATATCAAGAATAATTTTAAATGAACAGAAAGTATGCATCAATTAGGCATATAATGTAAAATCATATTTTTAAGCTATAAAATACAAATATGATAATTAATGTCAAGAAAATAAAATATAATCAAAACTATAAATAGGTAACTAAATTAGGATGAAACAAGTAAAAAAAAAAAATTCTCCACTATTTTTTTTAAAACTATTATGAAAAATTAACTATTTCAACAATATTTTCCTAATATAAAATATTTACATGATATTTACCCCAACAAAAACACCTCACTTTTCTTTGGAATGTGTAGGAAAATTCTAAGCTAAAAATCAAAGATGTTTATGAGACATTAACCATATATACTTGTAATAGTGTTACTAGGGTATATGTTTATGACGTCATGTTGTTTACATCATGTTTATGAGAAATTAGAGTCAAAAACTCTAATAACCTTCTTCTTGGTCAACAACTTCAGAGCCTTTCTAACTCTATATTATGATGTAAGCAGCATGACCTCATAAATTTATAACACATTTGCATTTTTTATTGTTCTTTCTTCGGTCTTGAGTCCGTCCTATTAACCATTATATTTCCATTTGATTTTTTGTGATCTATTTATAATTTGTATTTTATTTTAATATATAAATATTTTTTTTGGAAGGAACCTATTAGTTAAAGCATAGTGGAATGAGATCTTATTTGATACTTCTTAAAATAATTTTATTATTTATTATTTTTTTATTTTGATTATAGATTATAAAAGATAGAAGTATTTCTTTTGAATTAATAATAACAAAGAATTTTTATTTTGAATATGTACATTGACAAAACATGAAAAAAATAAAATAGAATAATAATAGTGAATAAGAGGGAGTATGTTTTTAAATCCGATGAAAAAGGTAGGTGTGATAGGTGAATCACAACTAACTATTAGAAGTAATCTTTTATGTATCTTGTATATTTTGCATATCTTGCAAAATCTTTTTATTATTAGTAAATATTGTATAAATTATTCCAAAACTTGATTATTCCATCTTGTATTTATTCGCCCAAAATCATTAATGAAGGCAAGGAAAATCATTTTCAATATGGTATCATTGCCTAGGTTTTGATCACTCCTTTCTTTCTTTCCTCTTTTTTTGCCACCAACCACCACACTTGGTGGTGCTGCCACTTCTCCCTCCTCTCTTTTCTTTCTTTCTTGCCTCTTATCATGGCTTCTTTCACAAAATTACACCCGACCACATTAGTTACTAACATTAAAACTTGTGTTCCCATTCAACTTGATGATGAAGACACAAATTTCAATACTTGGGTGACTCTCTTTAAGCCTCATTGTCGGGCTCATCATGTGAATACACATATTCTTCCCGATGACTCTACTAACACTTTCACTTGACCAGATATTTCTTATGCTGTTCAACAAGTCTGTCTTTTTATGTATGATCCTCAGGTTGCTCATATGTCTGCTCTTCATCGCATTCTTCGGTATATCAAGGGAACTCTTGATCATGGCCTACAACTATATAAGTCCTCGCTCTCTTCTCTTTTGTCTTACACCGATGCTGATTAGGGTGGTTGTCCTGACACATGTCGTTCTACCTCTGGCTATTGTGTTTTTCTTGGTAATAATTTGATTTCTTGGTCTACTAAGTGCCAACCTACCGTATCTAAGTCCGGTGCTGAGGCTGAGTATCATGGAGTAGCCAATGTTGTTTCTGAGACTTGCTGGATTCGAAATTTGCTACTTGAAATTCATTTTCCCATTCATACGGCTACTCTTGTTTATTGTGATAATGTTAGTGCTGTCTATTTGTCGGGTAACCTTGTTCATCATCAACGCACTAAACATATTGAGATGGACATACATTTTGTTCGAGAAAAAGTGTAACAAGGGCAAGTTTGTGTTCTTCATGTTCCATCTCGATATTAGATTGCTAAAATTTTTATCAAGGGACTTCCTCATATTCTCTTCGATGATTTCCGCTCCAGTCTTAGCGTTCATCAACCTTCCGATTCGACTGTGGGGGTGTATTAGAAGTAATCTTTTATGTATCTTGTATATTTTGCATATCTTGCAAAATCTTTTATTATTAGTAAATATTGTATAAATTATTTAGTTTCCAAAACTTGATTATTTCATCTTGTATTTATTCTCCCAAAATCATTAATGAAGGCAAGGAAAATCATTTTCAATACTAACATGTACTATATTGTAACATAATTTGCTA
Source organism: Amaranthus tricolor (assembly GCF_026212465.1). Lineage (NCBI taxonomy): Eukaryota > Viridiplantae > Streptophyta > Magnoliopsida > Caryophyllales > Amaranthaceae > Amaranthus > Amaranthus tricolor. The sequence continues at coordinate 15,692,999 of NC_080063.1, read as the reverse complement.
TTTTGATTTTCCCTACCAATTTTAAATCATGTCTATTTTTGTATAATGGTTCACCACATTCTATTAAACTATTAATTCCATCGATATTTTTTAATTCCATCTACATAATATACACTTACTTTTTATTTATTACTAAATATCTATTTTTCTTAAAAACTATTTAATTTCTCTTTGATACTAATCAAAGAGACATAATAGTATAATATTGTTGCATATTATTATGATATGACTTATAAATTGAACATATTATGCATGTTTTTTTCCTCATCATCAAAATCTATATTTCCATAATTTTTTATCACTTTTTCAAAAAAAATTTTAATTTGATTATTTTCTACCCTTTCCTTTCGATGGACCCTATTATAAAAGAAATGCCATTTTCATACTATAATTTTCTCCATATCACATAACATTACGCCAAGTCTAAACAGATAAACCAAAGAATTTTTTCAGGTTTTATCGTCTTGACTTCAAAGTCATTTTCTAAATTACTAATTTGTCTTTATCAGTGGGCCCATTACCTAGAAGTCTAGCGTTTTAATTTTATTTAAAAATAAAAAAAAAAGTTCTGACCAGTCAATTTTCTATCTCATTAACTAGTATAAATTCTCCAATAATCTGGCAGTTACAAGCATTCACATTATTTCGAAAATTACTTTCTAAAATTAACACAAGTTGGAACTCTGGTTTACTTAATTAGTTTTCCCTAATAAATGGCGTCATCTTCTGATTGGGTTCTTGATACTTCCCTTGGTTTCAATCTCAACCTTAATCTTTCTAGCAATCCCCAATCCGATGACAAGATTATGGATGATCATGAGGTTAGTATTTCATAAAACAGCTCACTAATGGATTATTCATTATTTGTCGTGCAATCAATTCAACTAATAGCTTAAGCTGATGGTTGAGGTCCTATGATATATCATATGCTCTAATATTCCCCTCATACGAAATATCCCACTTGAATTTGACGGGTAATTGTCTAGTTGAAATTCGAATTTGTGATATTTTTATCACGTTGACTTCTGATACCATTTTAATCTCAAATTTATGGTTGAATTGATTACATATGTTATCTAAAGCTAAAGTTATGAGTCTTATTAACTCTTTCTTTCAAGTGAAATTATTAGTGTCAACTATTAGAGATGCTAATGTTATATCCACAATTTCAATTCAGAAGACATACGACCCGTTTGGTTGTGGTTATATACGGGGTAATGGAAATGAAAAGTAGTATAATTTTGGTTGAAACTCTCTTGACTATCTTGGTGGCCATATTTGTTCGACTTTAATCATCTTATTTTCTTTATAAAATTCATTCTAAAGCATTATCATTGTGAGAGGTAATATCAGGTGTTAACGACATGGAATGACATGGAATTTTTGATGAAATTTTAAACTTTTTTATGATTAAATTTTCCTCATCGTGGGAATGACATGAAATTTTTGATGAAATTTTAAACTATAAATCATTTCCATTACCGCTATTTAGTACCACTAATCAAACGGATCGTTAATGTGTAAGGGGTCTGATAGAGTTTACTCCTTTGTTTTTTGGATTTTGCCCATTTAAAAAACTCTCATAACAAATGATCAAAGGTAAAGATGAATTGATGTTAAAGAACGTACTAGTACAATATTCATCAGTCCCATTGAATTTGCTACTAAAAATGACATTGTATGCATTTAAATGTAATTTATATATTGATGGTTGTTTTTGAAAACAGAGAAAAAGTGGGAATTTAGAAGAAGAGTTGAACAACATGAATGAAGAGAACAAGAAGCTTACACAACAATTGGCATCCATGTGTGAGAATTTCAGCGTTTTGCATAATCAGCTGATTGGTTTAATTAGTCCAATTGCAAAAAGGAGGAAATTTTCTGAAGCTATGGATCATAGTAACACAGAACAGAGTTGTACAAGCTATGATGATTCATGCAAAAGACTTAAGTTTTTGAGTACCAAGCCTAAGACTACTAATAAAGTCTTGATTAAGACCCATAAATCGGATACAAGTTTGGTATGTTCATGTCTTTATTCAATATTCATACTTTTTTACTTATATGTCCCTATCAATTTGTATTAAATTGTGTCGATAACTCAAATAAGGAGGAGATGAGGAAAACCGTTTAAAAGCTCAAATTCAAATAAGCTTTACTGCTAAAATTATAAGTTTATAAAGTGGTATACTTTCCTCTCTTTCGGACAATTCACGTGTTGTCCTTAGAATTATTAGTCTATTATAGATCTTATCCGGCATGAACATCCAATTAAAAGTTGCTTAACTAGTGTTTTGATCCAATTCTTAGTTATAAGGGCCCAACAACAGGCCTAACTCTGATACCATATTAGTAGAATATAAGAAATAAGCTTAAGCAACCTAAATAAAAAGGAAAAGAGATAGCCTACTTACAAGCTCAAAGTAGGTTAACTACTAAAATCAATTAGTAAAAAGAGGAGATACTTCCCAAGTATATAATGAATACTAATAATTATGATGAATTATGATATTCATTTATGCCAATATATTTAATTAAACAATGGTTTTGATAAGTACTTGGGTTTTGTTGCATCTCAGGTGGTGAAGGATGGATATCAATGGAGAAAATATGGACAAAAAGTTACAAGAGATAATCCATTTCCTAGAGCATACTATAAATGTGCTGATGCTCCTATCTGTCCTGTTAAAAAAAAGGTAAGTCATGGTTATCCATGTATATGTATAGTCTTAGGTCTTTTAGTTCAAGAAATTACATAAGAAAATAAAATTTTGAAATTATTCTAATTAATATGGAGATTTTATAGAATCAGAACTATATAAAAAGGTCTCTACAAATACTGAAGAACGAGAATTAATCTTTTCTATAGGTGGTGAGAATCAAAACTATGTGATAAGGAGTAAAAGGAAAAAAACCTTTAACCAATAGACTAAGTCATAATTCTCGACTACTCAAATTTTTTTAATGTATAATCAATCTATAAAACATGAAATATGTTTGCTCTCAACTACTAATTAAGTCCTTGTGAAATTTGTTCCATTAACTTAATAAAAAACCAAAGGAATGCGTATTCTTAATTTAATCATTTTTTACGATAAAATTGTTACATTTTTCTCATTTATTAAAATATTTTTGGGGTTTAAAATAAAAGCAGGTACAAAGAAGTGCAAATGATTCATCAATCTTAGTAGCAATATATGAAGGAGAGCACAATCATCCCCATCCTAATTCAAGTGATCATTTAGGTCATGTGATATTAAGTTCAACTTATTCTTTAGATGACAACAAAATAAAATCTCCTACAAGCAAACCAAGTGAAAATGTTGAAATGAAAGCATTGCAAAGAACACTAATAGAGCAAATGGCTTCTTCATTGACAAAGGATCCCTCATTTACTTCAGCATTAGCAGCTTCTATTTTTGGAAAGATATAAAATGATAAACTTAATTGTGGTGAAAAATGGTTCTAATTAGGAAACTTAATTAGAGAAATCCATAGAATTAGAGCTTATGTACAAGATATTAGAAAATAATAGCATAATTTGTTTGTAGATTAAGATAAAATCTTGTTGTCAATTGGTTTAGTGTATTTAGGTAGAAAAACATATTTGAAAGTACTCGGATTAAAATGTGCAAGGAAAAAAAAATGTTCAAAACAGAAACAATGACTTCGCGCACTTGATTGAATAAGGTGGCGTTCGATCGAGCACAAGATTGAGTTCTCATCGGTTTTTGATTCGTGAAACTCCAAAAGTGCATGGCTATAGGCTTGATCGAGTTGTATCGCTCAACCAGGTTTAGTTGATAGTTGTATGTGAAAGAAAACTTTACATCATAATTGATCCCAAAACATCATTGTGGGGAAAATATTACTTAAGGAAAGTTTTCAGCACTGTCTCTATTAAGTATAATAATTTAAGCCGTAAAAAACCGCGAATCTTTTGCTTGATATTATTATTATTATTATTATTATTATTATTAAGATTTGTTAAATAAGGAAATTGTCACTAAGTATTGGTATTTTGTGCAGTAAATTATCCTGATAATTTATCCATCATAATTTATATAATAAATTTCATGCATTTATATTTCTGTTTTTTTCTTTTTGTTTACCTAGAAATTGCATAGAATGGAAAAAGGTAATGTATTGTTTGGGAACAATTATTTAATTTCAAATTATAGATTGTAATTATGAAATCATAAATGAAAAATTTGAGAATGACAAGTCTTGGGTAGTCATTCTCAAATTCTCAACTTTAACTATTTTAAAAATAATGGTGGAATTGATCCAAATTTAAATTTGAAAATTTTTGATTTGCCAAACAATAAATTTGAGCTAATTCCAAATTTTCAAAAGAAATTATCGTTCCCAAACATGATATAAAAGAATTGAGACAAAAAAAAAAACAATTGGCCACACAAAGCAAAAGAGAAGAGATGATGATGGACTTAAGACAAATCAACAAGCACACAAAAACAAACAATTCAATAACACATAAAAAGTGCCCTATGGGAACCTTAAGGAACCTATCTACATAATTATTTATCTTCTTCTACTAGTATTTCTCAAATTTATGTTTGCACACAACACTCAAATAACACCTTAATGTCGTTTTCTCATAAAAAAAATTTCAATTTCTTGATTCAACAATCCTAAAGTGATAGTTTTTCCTTCTTGTCACACTCTTAGTCTAACCCTCAAGGTTGTCTCTATAGACCAACCATTCATTATAATTCAAACACTAAATCCATAGGGAGGCGCCAAAAATGAGGTTTGGAGTCTTTTGAGATGATAGGCTCATTTGAGCACCAAAGTCCTTGTTCGAGAACACTCGTTTGAACATTCTTAAATCTCATTCGAGCATAAGCTTCACTTTGGTTCAAGCAAGCCTACATGAAGCCTAATCATCTTGTTCAATTAGCCTGAATGTTGCTCGCTTTACTTTACTTGATGGTCCATCAAGTTGGGTTGTTAGAGCAACAATACCCTATTGCTTGATATGACCCTGTTAAAAGTTGTTCGTTCGAATATAAGGATTACTCGTTCAAGTTTTCTTTCAACCAACCTTTTATCTCAAACGCTACACCAAGTTCGTCTGAGCAAACTACCACACTCGTTTGAGCATTCTTTCCATCAACATATTGCATCATTTGTACCTAATAATCCTATGTCTTGCTTTACAGCTTAGTTTGAAATTAATATTTATCAAAACCGTACAACAATGTAAAAATAATAATAATCATTAATCTTTGCAAACGAAAATAACTTTTTTAGACCTTTTATGGTTTTTTCGACGTGACAAATTGGTAAAGAGTCCAATGACCTTCAAACATGGCCAAGAGTTTGGTTGCTTGATCAAGAGAGCGGCCAATAATTACTTTACCCTTCGCTAATTCTAGGTTGAACTGCCCTTTAAGATTCTTCAAAAAGCACTTTGTTCTTCAAAGAACATTATTTAATTTTTTTTTTCCTTAATTTTCTTGAGTTTGTGTCAAAATCATGTTTGCCGACCATAATACATATGAACTAATGAACACATTGGAATAAAGAATGAAGATATATATGCGATGATCATATTGTTCATTTGGGTCTTAGTATTAGCTAAGTGCATTACTTTAAAGCCATATCTTAAAGCTTTAGTTTTTTGGTAGTAGTACTCTTACTCAAAATAAAATTCGTAGGAAAAGGAATAATCCGTTCTAGCCATTTTTCACTATTTATTTTTGAGACGGAGATTAATAAATTGAGTATGGTGAATCGGGGCATTTTGAAATACAAAAGAGAACATAGATAGTAAAATTGGTAGGTCATATCTAATTTAAATATATAAAAATAAAGTAAATTTATAAAGACATATTAAAATAAAAAATAAGACAAATTAAGTGGGATAAAAGAGTAAGGGGAAGGAAATTGTGTTATAATTTTAGTGCTGCTTAAGTCGTTGACATTGTGATTATGTCAAGAGATTGACTCAACTAAAAGTTTAAGTTTATGATTATAGTTTCATGAAATGTTTTTTCCTTTATCACACCCTCTGGACTCTCTCATACAAAAGTCTTTTGAGTTAGAACTGTATATGCAATATATGTCCTTCTACTTGATGAGGGTGTAAGTGATTTAAGCTCGTGACTTTTTTGTAATGTTGGCTTTTAATACTATATTAAAAGACTAAGTCAACTAAAAATTTAAATTTTTATAATTTTATTGTAAGATGTATCTATAAAATACTCAATATAATATAATGTATAACATAACATCAAATGAAAAAATGTCCAACTAAGTTATACAATTAATTTTAGTGTATATACAATTAAATATTGTACCCCGAATATATTACAATAATAAAGATTGTGACATTAGTTGTTGGTGATGACCGCATAAAAGTACCACCGAATTTTAAATCCTGAAGAACCTATTCATTTGTTTCTTTTGCTATACGTCCAAAAGTCAAAAAAAATATAGTAAGACCTATGAGTGACTTAATAAAATATGTATTTCTTAACTTTTGCCCTAATCACTCCTTCTATTTTTATATGTTTTTCTCAAATTAAATTTACAAATTTTAGCATCAAATTTTGATTATGATTTCTCATCGATCTATATGAAAAATATATTCATGTGGGATCTGTGCAAATATCAACTTATTATAATTTTTAAAAACTAACAATTAAAATTATTTAATTTTAAGTTTACACGGGAATCTATGCAAAAAGATGAATAGGAAGAACATATGAAAATAAAGAGAGTACAATTTTTGTGATAACATAAAAAATTTAGCAAAATTTAAGGGTTAGAGCCACATAATTAGGAAGTAATGCAAAAAAATCGTTCTTTCATATAGCTAAAATTCAACATAAAGTTTTAAATAAAACGGTCTCATGGTGAGGCCATCTATATTAAGCTGGCCTAATATACACTTTTAGTCATAAATTGATCACTTGTAATATTAAAGTGATCACCTACAATCTTAACGTGACCAATTATAAACATATACACTATGTTTGGATAGCAATTTGGAGAGAAAAAAAAGGAAGAGAAGGAGAATGAAAGGAAAGGGAGGGATAAGGAGGGAGAGTGTATTCTGTTTGTTTAGAAGGGAAGGGAAGGAAGAAGAAAGGAAAATGTTTTCATTCCAAATCTTTTCTCCTTAGAAGAGATTGCATTCTTAATAAAACTTATTCACATTTTTCTTCCAAATTCCTCCCCTTTAAATCCCTTCTCTTTCATTTTGTTATCCAAATAAGGGATTCCTTCTCCCTATAAATTCCTCCTATTCCTTTCCCTCTATTTCCTTCAATTCAAACATACTCATAGTGATCACTTTTTATTACTTACAATTTTAAAATTGTTAATTAGAAACTAGGCTAATTGTAAGAGTTCATCTCATAATAAGACGATCTCATATAAAATAAGCTAAAAATTCAATTATTGATTTCTCACTCATAGGCTTTTACTATCAATAAACTAAATTTCTTAGTTTGAATTTTGTTGTGTTTGGTCTTAGCATAACAACTTTAATCGATGTTACCAAATTTACCTATCAATACACAAGGAAATAACATTGACTTACAACCTAGAGCTGGATACTGTCATAGAGAAAGACCGAGAGCCACGAGTTGAAGTATAGTCAACTAAAAAAATTCTCTATATGGATGTTCCTATTTGAGTTGTCCACAATTTTTAATTTCTATAAATGCATTTTTTATATAAAAAAATTTGGTTAAATTTGTGTTGTAAGATGTAAAATTGCGGGATCAATTTCATTCGTATTTTTTGTTGCATGAATCTCTCTTTATAAGGATCTTTTTCGAGACAAGAGACTTTTTGACCGCATCCTCTTTTAAGAGTATGGATTACTGTCTATTTTTCCTCCCCAAACTTTGATCATAATTTATATGAGCGGGACACAATGAGTATGATGATGATGATGAGTATAATGATGATGATAAGGATGATGAAACAATATAAAATAGAGAGAGTAATATATTAACATCTTTAATTCTTCAATATTAACTCTCTTTTATATTATGTGTCTCGTTTTTATTTTGAAGAATATACTATGATGTGAATATCTTTATTATCTACGTAGAAAACAAATTCTGATCTATATTTATTTAAGCCCACAAAATTCTCCAATTAAAATTTTTATCCATCGACTTGTGCAAAGTGAATATCGATGATTATTTCTTTTGAGATAAATATAGATGATTATTGGTATGATATATTGTTGAATATGATTATTCTTTGCACACGTAAATGTCTGTCATATCACATGCTTACGTAATATGATTTGCGTTGGGAAGAAGCAAAAAATGTACATTGCAAATCCTACAAAAATACTTTGGAGTCTTTCCACGAAGGATAGGCAAAAAGTGTGTGATGATATTAAAAAAAAAAAAAAAAAAAAAGAAGCTAAGAGTTTTCAAAAAAATTGTCTAGAAGTTTTTGGTTAAGTATTTAGTTTTATATGGACTTGTATTGTATTCATTAATAAAAACATTCTAAACAATAAATAAATATATACTCAAAGTGATAATTCATAGTCATTATTTTAAACATTTTAATTGATGAGTGATAATTGAAATGTAAATAAAAATTATTATACAGAAGTAAAATGTAATTATCATCACCTACTTAGTCTGAATTCTAATTATTCAAAAAAAATATATAAAATCAAAATACTACCACTTTTTCTAGACAAAGTCTCGAATCGAATTTCACGTAATCCCCCTCTTCTCTAAGCATATCCTATTATTTAAAAAAAATGTAAAAAATCAGAATACTACCACATTATTTATCCTTCTAATTACATTTGAAAGAATGTTATGTACATTTTTCAATATAATCTATGTGTAGTTGTCATGGGGTGCAACATCTTAATAGCTCCCTGTGGGGTGTGAGTGACCCGGCCCTGTCTGTGTTTGCTGTGTTCTAAGAGATCTGTTGAACCATGTACAGATTGGTCATCATATCACACTGCCAAATGCCAATCTTCCGAGGGGACGGAACAGGCTGCTCAGAGTCTTCACATGAGCAATCTTCATCATTTCATACTCGGCTTCCTTCTTCGCCTTTTTCTTTTTGAACTCGAGTTATTGTTTGCAGTTCTCATTATTCCCATTTTAGGGGGACAGGGCATTTAGTAGCAAAACTTCTATTTTGGGAATTCTTTCCTTATTTTGTGCGCAAGACCATTTGGGGGCATGATTTCTGCACATACAAAGTTCATATACACACTCTTGTTAGAGTACAAATAGAGTGAAGCTGATTGGACATGCATGGAGGAATAGAGACTAAGATGAAGCATTGTATCATTTGTGGGACTATATTATGTATAAGTATAGCCCACCTTGCAAAACTCTTCTCGTTTCGTGAGGCAGTTAGCTCTTGAACAACCTTTTCTAACCCTTTGCATTTCCTCTGCCAAGATCTTAAGTCGGATCTGCACAGCAAATGATAATGTAAGTTGAGCACAATATTAATGATGCAGAATGAGAAAATATAAAACCAATAATGCAGGAGTAAGAAACTATGAATGAACCGCATGATTCCAATTTCCATACTCATTACCTAGTTCACCAAAACTAGACTCTGGCCTACCTAAACCCATATGAACACAGCACAACTATAGCGAGGAAAACAGCACACAAGACCATAGCTGCATCGTACCGCATTTTCAATTTACTGAACATGTATTGCGCATATCGTAAAGGTGTATAAAAACCACATTTTAGGTTGTTCCAAGCGATGTTTTATGGTTTAGTCCGACATTTGGAGGTACGAAAACTGCATCATCGTGTTCATTACAGCAACTATGTCTGTTACCTCATTTTTGCACTATGCGACGCTAAACTGCTCCAAAAACATTGTATCAGTACAATCTATGTGTTTGTTACCTCAAATCCAAGTACTAGACTACGAGTGCAAAACTTGCGTATGTGTCATGCTCTTTTATTATGAAAGTACCCAATCCAAAATGAACCGTTGAAGTGTCATACCTATATTGAAGTAATGAAGATCTCAGTGGGAAATTGGGGTTAAATGAGTCGAGTAAAATAGACTACAACTTATATATGATAACTACTCCACGTTTGCAACGCCTTCAACATACTCTAATCCTCAAAGCATCGAAAAGGAGACTCGATCGACAAATGTTTTCTCATAGGAACACATCCAGTTAAAATCTCCCTCATAATTCAAACTCCTCCAATTAACTACCTCAAAGAATAATTTCGAAGTCAGCACCATTCTTGTTTTCCCACATCACCTTCATGTCATACTCTTCTTCTTCAAGGAGCACAATTCTTAACATGGCTTCTAAAGATTGAAGTTCATAGTAGACCATATAAGAAGTTTATTTTCCATCATCAGACAATGCAAGAAGAGAAATTTCAAAAAAAGATATGAAGGATTAAACTTCAATGCACAAAAGCTATATTTCTCCATTTATGTCTAATGTTGTTCAATAATTCTACTCAATCAATTTAGAAAATATATTACCTTGCAAAGGATGCATGAAAGTCATCTTGTTATTTCGAGAGCAAGTAATTGAGTATCGGTGAGTTTAAGGAGACTATCCCAACTAAATCCAACAGTAGCACCTAAAGATAGATGTTCATGGATATTCACGAAGGAAAGAAGAAACTATCATGTCATGTCAAGGAACCAACTCAACCAAAAGCTTAAGCTGATGGTTGAGGCCCTAGGATATGTTATATACTCTAACACGCCCCCTCACACGAGAGCCCATTGAACATTACACTTTAAATGAGGGGTGGTTGAGATTCGAACCCGTAATCTCTTGTCACGTTGGTCTCTGATACCATGTCAGGATCAAGATTGCATGTTAAGTATGCATAAAGAGCTGGTAAAACTAATATAACACGAAAGAAGAAAAAGATGCAAGAAATTTTTGGCCCACCTCTGGCAGTCGCTTGGTTCAACGCATTTCTACTAGGGAACTAAATCTTGGTTGGCCCACCATGTCTAACTAATACAAATTTAAGCTAACGACAGCCATAATGATAAGGTGACAGCGTCAAACCATTTGCATCACCCAACATAGAGATTCCATAAATCTCACTACAACCCGAGCTTGTTAACCCAATTTCTATTAACTGCTGAGTACAAGTCACCAGCAAGCGGATAAACTAGAATTCACCATCAAACCCAAAATTTATTTGCACACTGATAACCATGACCATACCATTAAATCGGCAGGGGAAGCATTAATTCACAATTGTAAGCCCTCCTAAGCTCAACCTGCATAAAAGTCATGCAAAAAGCATTACCTGCTAGGAAAGAAGATAAATTTATGAACAACCCCCTTGTATGAATGACACTGAAATACAGCTTGTGAAGTCAAAAAATGCACAAACTTGCCCCTCGGCAATTACAGTGATAAACTATAATGGTTTAACGGACAATAAAATGTAAAAAGACTATGTTACCAAAATGAAAGAAGCGTCAAGTTTATTTCCATTTTTCTTTCAGTAGCTACTCCCTCTGTCCCTTTCCATTTTGGTAACAATTAAGATGTGACAGAGTATCATCTAAACCAAGACCATAGCGGATTAAGAGTTTAATGAAAGGCCAGATTATGCTACAGAGCAGACGACAATCATCAGAAATGAACAAAGAAAACGACTATGTTATATTATATCTCAGCAGTAGACTGGTGTCTAACCAGGAATACAATGAATGTTCCAGTGCTTGCTTACACATGCGTGGCTGCCAATGCTAATCACAGGAAAAATACTAAATTCAATTAGTTTAGGTAATACATCCGGCCTATGTTACTCGTACTCCTCATTTTACTTCACGTACCCGTATCCGATTATTGATGCTCGGACAATACTATGGCACTTAGTGTAATACCCCGGATTTAGCTTTAAAAAGGATTGATAGACTACTCATAACAACAAAGTGCATTTTCTTTTCCAGGGAGCCCATTTTCAAAAAACTCTACAGTTAAGCATACTTGGGGGAGCAATCTTAGGATGTATGACCTCATGGGAAATTTTCCTAGGTGCACATGAGTGAAGCCAAAGTGCGCTGGAAAGACTTGTGTTGGTCTGTGGGGCCAATCAACAGTCTCTATAAGTAGTCACCGGCGGTCCGAAGGGCCAGGGTGTTACACTTAGACACTTCATTTTAGGTGTAAAATTGAATATTTAGACGTATCCGACATTTGGACACGTACCAGTATCCAGCATCAGTACCCGAGTCCAAATAATATAGCTTCTGGCTAAAGTAGGGGATTTCAGAAGTTGAAATACATCCATTCTTACTCCTAAACACTCAAAGACTACTACAGAGATAGTTTCTAATACTTGCAGCTATTCAAGCTTCATTTAGCAAGCACATGAACCAATTTATTCTGAAAACGAACAATCAAGTAAACCACAGCATAAACATTACATAATCCTCCAACCATCATAAGTTAATGAATCAGGAGAAACCCTTGATTTAGCTCACCAGAAACAATCCCATAGTGTCACATGACTCGATGATCTCCTCACAAATTGTGAATCAAAAAACAAATTAGGGTTATAAGCGAATCGCGAATTTAAAAAGTGAATTGATTCGCGAATTATGTTACAATGAAATTCCAGGCTTACAGTCCAGCGTTGCCTATTTCACTCCCCCCCTCCCCTCTCACCACATTCAAATTGCCAACTAAGAATCGAATTTCAAGCCATTTTGGGCAAATTAGGGTTCATATACTCCTCAAATCATACATTTCCAATCACATCAAAATTCAAAATTTTCCCCACATACAACTATTCAAATTTCAAAATACATACATAAGCACATACATTCACAATGAATCATACAAATAACTACTGAAATATCACAATTCACATCAAATATTACATTTATACACAAAAAAAGTTAACAATCGACATACCATAAACCCTTTCTGCAATCTCCAACAACCCATCTGGAGGCTTATTATAAAAAAATAACTTCCTAATCAGCGCCATTATTCCTCAAGTGAAAAATCAAAAGTCCCATGATCAAAACTTGAATAATAATCGAAAAGAATGTCAACCCACTTCAGTTGAATGTCAAGAACCCACTCAAACAAAAAGCTTAAAGTCGATTGTCATGAACAATAACATTAACAATAAAATTTCAATGATTATATTTAGGAAAGTAAAAATATTACTAGAATATTTTATTTTATATTTTATATTATTTTGATTTAGTTTTCTTATTTTAATGTTTTGTAATATTTTTGTTTTCTTATTAGATGGTCAAATTATGTATAAATAGAGGTGTTCCTCTTATTAAATAATTAACACAAATTTAGTATTTTCCAAATTAAGCCCAAACCAAATTTCGCATTATAAATTTCTTCCTTATATGTATTAGTATACCCACATTGTCAAAGATCACTTTAGCATCAAAAATTTGGTGCATGACTATGAAAAGCCCAAATCATCTCCTTTCAGGTTTTTTTCTTCCCCATTATACTTCCTGCAAATTCAAAACTTCGATTTTATTTTATTTGGTAGGAGGGGATGGGAGGACGTTAAAGTCCAAGTTAAAACATTTACAAATATTTGCACGAGACGATCTTTAAAAAACTATTTCTAATTGGAATGACGCATTATATATTTTTTATAAAATTGTAAGTAGACACTAAAATTGATGTAAGTATACATTTAAAGTATTAAAAGTAAGTATTAAGGATACGGTAAGTAAGCATTAAGTATACGCTACGTAAGCATTAAGAATACGGTAAGTAGGTATTAATATTTAATAGGCTGGGCTTGAGATACGTGTCTCTCAAGAGACTAGCAGTAAAACATTTTTTTGAAAATTAATACTTACCCAGGAGTAGAAGGGTTTGGTCAGGGCGGGTCAGATCAAAATTTAAATGGGCTAGGGCGGGATGGATCATGTCAAATTTAAAACAGGGTGGGTGGGTAAAAGCTTGTTTAAACCCGAGTACCCCACCCACTTTAAATTTTTTATTTTACTTCATGTCTCGTTGGGTCGATCCACCTATGAATATATTAATATCATATAAAATTTTTTTAAAAAAAAAGTTGTAAATTTTTTTTACAACTAATTAATATAATTATCCGATCCGACCTGACCCTTTACACTAAGGCCCGTTATTAACCCAATGTAACACCCCAATTAATATCTACCTGATTAGGCTAAGGTGATACTAAATGTACTCCAAATTTACATTTTAATAAATCTCTAAAATGCACTATAAATGTAAAACTCAACTTTAAAAGATAAATTAATATGAATTTAAAATCAAATAGAAATAAACTCAAAGGTACCTACAACCCCATAAAAGAATAAATTTCAAATGCTAAACCTTATTCCTTGTCTTAAAACCCGCTAATAACCCATTAAAATGAAAGTCGAACCCCCTTAGACACCTCTTATTACCCAGAGAAGAACAATTTAGAGAAATTAAAGTTGTTTGATTTTTTTTATTTTTTTTTAAATATCTTGAAATTTGTTTCTTTTCGAGATGGTTAGAAGTTTTAGGTGCAAGAAATATTTGTTGGTAATAAATAGAGGTGTTCATGGGCGGGCTTGGGCGGGTATACCCGCGGGTATTTGCCATAAAATCTACCCGCGGGCAAAAATTTACAAAACCGCGCCCGCATTTGCGGGCATAATTTTTTGTCGCTACCCGCTCATTTTTTAAGCGGGCGGTACCCGCGGGTAGGGGGTATTTATTACATAAATATCAAAAATATAATTGAAAATATAAAGTTGGGTTACTGGAATCTGGAGGAGTACCGCCGGGAAGTTTTAATGGAGATTGGAGATTAGAGAATGGAGAATGGAATTGGAAATGTGAAGAAATGAAGAGGGCAAGAGGCAAGACGGCGTACTGGAAAAGAGGGCAAGAGGCAAGTGAAATTTTAGGGTTACTGGAAAAGTGAAAGTGAAAGTGAAGTGACATTAAAAGAGGCGCTTAGCCGCTTACTTCCTTTTTATTTTTTTCTTTTTTTTTTTTCTCTTTTCGGCTACTTAAAATTTAAAAATTAAATTGATTATTAAATATTTAATATATATTTAAGTAAACGGGCGGGCGGGTATACCCGCGGGTATTTTTTACGTGTCGCTACCCGCCCAATTAGCTTGGCGGGCGGGTATTACCCGCCCAAACTTAAATTTTTTTTAAAAAAAGCTGTCCATACCCGCCCGTTTTTCGAGCCGGGCAAACCGGGCCTGGCGGGTAGCCCGCCCATGAACAGCTCTAGTAATAAAGCATGATTTTTGATTGTGATTTTCTTGATTATATTACTATTAAAAAAGATAAAAAAATTCATGGTCAATGAGATTATTAATTCGAGAACAACCTAGATAAGAAAGGAAAAATGAAGACATTTATTCATTAATTTAACTCTTAACTCAAAAAGTATATATTTCATGATTGAATTTTTAAGTATTAACCAGTAAGATTTTGCTTTAAGTATTTGCATATAAAATCAAGAAAAATTTAACATTAATAATCTCAATTTTGTGTTATCTTTAAATAATTTTAAGTTTCATGTGAATTTACCAATAGAATATTATAATAGGTTACCTTTGCCCAAAAATAAAAGAAAAATAAAAATAAAAAACACGAATTCCTTCCCCTTCTCTTTAACCAACAAGCCCACCACCGTAACCTTCTCACACTCAAGTCGGCCCAACCCCTCCAACCAAAGCTCCGAGCACCCCAAAGCTCAACCATGCGTGAAACATTGCCCCTTTTCCCTACCCCTATGTGATATTAATTGTCTCCCCCACCAGGCGCGAAATACTACCCCTTCCTTTACCCCTACTTTATCTTAACTGCTTCCTCCACTCTCCTGAGGCAGCCATAAAATTGCCCCTTAAACCGCTAATGGATAGGGTGTCAGTGGTTGGAGGGGTAAGGGAGGTAATAGGGATTTTTTTTTTTTTGTTTTTATTTTTCCTTTTTCTTGTAAAGGTAACATATTGTAATGTAGGTTAACAGGTTATGAGGTATGCTGTCAGCATATTCACATAAAAGTTGGGATTATTCAAAAATAATGCAAATTTGGGTTTATTCACAATAGACATGCGAAAAGTGGGAATGCTAATGTTGTGCGACAGCGGAAGCAAAGATCGAAAAACAATAATAAAACAATAAAGATTCAAACAAACAATAAAGAAAATCACACCGAGAAAATTAACGTGGTTCACTATCAACGTGATAGCTACATCCACCGGCACCGAGAATAAACTTTTCACTATAAACTGGGAGATTACAAGATGAACACGAGAAACCACAACAATGGCTCTCCAAGCTTTTTCTCTCTTAGTTTTCCTCACTTTGTGTTTTGCATTGCATCTCGTTCTAATTCTAATTACATGGGGCCTTTATATAGTATACCTCATAATAAAAAGAAATTAGGGTTAAGAAAATACAAAAAACCGTCAAATACTAAGAGTAACCGGCAAAAAATGTGCCAAGAAACCGCCATTACGCGAGCCGCAGAGTGAGATCAGAAGCAACTCCGCGCCCCGCGGATCAAGGCAAAGACAGCACCGCGCCCCGCGGAGTTCTACGCGACCCGCGGAGGTCTTCTTCGTCCCATATGATGACTTGTTCGAGTCACTATATTTCAACAATCTCCCTTGACGAGAACATGTAGTCAACCACTACCTCATCAAACCATAGTGAAGCAAAACCATTCTCAAGCCAAACCCGATGCAAAGCTCAAGCATAAGCCATACATCCTGACAAGTCTCCAACCAAGACCCATCCCGATAAGTCTCCAACTAAAACCCATTACATACTCATTTCCAAGTATAACAACTCATAACGCTCAACTAGCATCACAAGTTCACTCATAATGCTCCATCTGCATCACGAGTACACGAGGCAAGCTCCACATTGAGGTTGTGCACACCTCCACCTGTGAGCTCCCTCACACCGCCCCTAAGGGCCTATGCTAATGAATCCAGCATAGTAAAGAATCTACTAGGACTGTCAAACCATCCTACCTTCTTTACCTCTATCTTCATGTACGTGCATTGCGAATGAAATCTGACTACACTGTGCTTCTCCCGAGCATCAAGTACTTGATCACTAAACACACAATCGTAGTACACAAAAGTCAACCAAGGTTGATCACAAAGAACCATCACCGAGATCAAGACATAATCAAACTCAGCGAACACAACCCAAGTTTCAACCGATGTGACAAAGCACTTAGTATCATTCCCGTACATAAGAAACACAACAGCTGATCCAAGCAAACCGTAGAGAGAGAAATCTCTACCTGCCAGTGCCCCCACCCAGGTTGAGTCACAAACCTACAAATGACACTTCTGACATGCGCAAAAACAAGTACACATCACAGCATACTTCAAACACCAAACCATTACTCTAGACATGTAGACCGACTTAGTCTCAAAATGAGGTGATGTAATTGAGCTAAGTAACACTACCAGTCCATAAACAGTTCCCACACTCTGCTCATACGTAAAGTCATAGCAAGCCACTGCGCCCTCTCACTATACTCTACTACGTGCTCATAAGTTGGTGGTCCAAGTGACTCCACAAAATTGGCTACCAACCTTGCCAATCCCACAAGGTTCAATGCATAACCTACCACACTTATAGCAACCAAAACAACACTCCCTACAGCCAACCTATTAGACTTCTCGATAACACATATAGGCTTTTCTTGAAACCCTTTAGATCGGCGGAATGTTCCCTGTACTGACTCCTTTAAACTATCCACAGAGATAAAGATAGCACCAGAAATCACAGTCAGAGAGATACCTGGGGTAGCATCAACACCATCAATCTGGGGTCGAACAGAAATGGATGAGGAGTTAACCTCATACTCCACCTCAAACTTGGTACCACTATCACCATAACTAGCTGCTGCAAAATACACAACAACACACCAAAGCCCTAACAAGACTCCAAATATGAGATAGCACGATACCCTACTGAGCCACACCACACACATTCTGGGCACCTCTAATCTCGTGTGTAAACCCCGATCGAACAAACTAATCCAGTATCTACTCAACAACCAAGTACCAGACATAAGACTCTCCCTAACAAGGTCCAATTTGCTATTCCTGTAACACCGTTCTGTAATGGTGTTATCCCATAGGTATGATGCCACAAAATACGTAAAACACAGAATATAACAAACCCACAAAACGAACTATCCAAATGTAGCCAACTAACCATCTTATCATACAAGTGATCATGAGCTTCAATGCTAAGCTCACACCCGTGTTTAAACCCAAACACCCAATGCTTGTCTTCCTCAAGGTAGGCATCCTTGACACTTGTAAGACGATTCTCAATGGACAATTCCAACCCTCTACTTTCACCCATATGACCATGCCTATCATAAATTGTCATCTTCTGGTGACAAGTAGAAGCACTAACTGCAGAACTAAGCAGCGTAACACCCTGAAAGACATACAGGGTTTTTACCTTGACAGCCTTAAGTATCAAAACCAAACCCTTAAAGACACTCACTTCCCCATTGCTAAACTCACCCTTGAGCCCCAAATCATCTAAGGTCCCAAGCGATATCAAGTTCTTCTCCAATGCAGGAACATGCCTCACCTTAGTCAAAGTAACCCTTCTCCCATCACTAGTCCGAAGTCTCATGGAACCAATACCTACTACTTCAGATGGAGTACCGTTAGCAATCGTAACTGAAGTCCCAAAACAAGACTCATAAGTATCAAACCAATCCCGACGAGGACTCATATGGAACGAACTACCAGAATCAAGAATCCAGCTATCAACCAAATCACTAGACTCAACACAACTAATCAATGCTAAATCTTTCTTCGAATCATAGCTCTTGTTTTGTTTACTTTCGACTACTGTGGCCTGAGATTTATTCTTTAATTCTTGACATTTAGACCTAAAATGCCCTAGTTCCTGACAGTGATAACATATTATGGTCTTAGTGTTGCTAGACCCATCTCTACTATTACAAGTATCCGACCTAGCACCGTCACTATTGTTAAACTCCTTATTCTTTCTAGAATTTCTACCTGACCTAACAACTAACCCACTGCCATAATTCTCATTATCACCTGTCGCCTTTTGACGCAACTCCCTAGTATAAAGTGCTGCCTTCACTTCTTCTAGGGTCAACGAGTCTTTGCCAACCACAAAAGACTCCACAAAGTTCTCATAACTATTCGGTAGAGAAACAAGCAATATTAACGCTACATCCTCGTCATCTATCTTAACTTCTAAATTACGCAAATCTAGTAAAATAGAATTAAGATTTTCTAGATGATCCCTTAATGGCGTACCTGACTGCATCCTGAGGCTAAACAACCGCTGTTTCAGTAGTAATTTGTTGGTTAAAGATTTTGTCATGTATAGTGACTCCAATTTTAACCATAATTCTGCGGTCGTCTCCTGATCAACAACCTCCGTGATCATCAAGACTTAGTAAGATGGTAGAATGAGCCTTCTCTTCCATCACTACTAACTGTTCATCAGTCCATCCATTTTCAGATCCCGACATAGATGTCGCACTCTTTGGGATCAACGGACGCCAAATCTGCAATTGTTTTAATAACGCCGTCATCTTAATCTGCCATAGCCCAAAGCTATTCTTTCCATTAAATTTCTCAATCCTTATTGTAGAATCTCCTACCATTGTTTCCTTCAAAAACTCTTCCTAGGATTAAACCTGAGCTCTTGATGCCAGTTATTGTGCGACAGCGGAAGCAAAGATCGAAAAACAATAATGAAACAATAAAGATTCAAACAAACAATAAAGAAAATCACACCGAGAAATTAACGTGGTTCACTATCAACGTGATAGCTACATCCATCGGCACCGAGAATAAACTTTTCACTATAAACTGGGAGATTACAAGATGAACACGAGAAACCACAACAATGGGCTCTCCAAGCTTTTTCTCTCTTAGTTTTCCTCACTTTGTGTTTTGCATTGCATCTCGTTCTAATTCTAATTACATGGGGCCTTTATATAGTATACCTCATAATAAAAAGAAATTAGGGTTAAGAAAATACAAAAAACCGTCAAATACTAAGAGTAACCGGTAAAAAACGTGCCAAGAAACCGCCATTACGCGAGCCGTGTAAAACTACGCGAGCCGCAGAGTGAGATCAGAAGCAACTCCGCGCCCCGCGGATCAAGGCAGAGACAGCTCCGCGCCCCGCGGAGGTCTTCTTCGTCCCATATGATGACTTGTTCGAGTCACTATATTTCAACAGCTAATATCAAATTTTCTCAAAAAGTTTTCTAAACTTTTTTCTCAATATGGAAATGCATTTTTTTCTCGGTGTGCACCACATTAAAGTTGTTTTAAGACGAAAGTTTTGTCTTGTGGATACATCATAGGTGAAGATACCTTCCACCCACTACCTCTTAAGCTTCACTATCAAAGGTTGCAAGTAAAGGCTAATGTTTCAGATTCTTTGCCCTAGGTGCAATCATTGTCAAGAACATGTAAGACTTCTTCATGCAGATCCACTAAGGAAGGTTGTAAGGTGTCTAAATCACAGGCCACAATGATTAATATTTTCCCGAGCTTTCGAACGAATAGAAATCGTTCGTACACAACCCAAGTGTTACATTCTTGTCTCACATACAAACTCTGGATTATCTACGTAAAATTTTAACCAAGCCTCTAAATCTAATGGTGACACAATTCTTTCTCCTCCCTATGGTGATCAGTGTGTCATCTCATTTGGTGAATAGTATGAAAAGTGTACAAACATTGTAATCTAGGACCCAAAAGGGAAGTAGAAAAATTATTTCCTTGGACTACGTTTGTTTCCATTGATATTTATTTTCCACACACTTACCCTACAAGCCCAACAATATCTCGCATTTACATTATCTCCCTAATAGATCATGCAACTGTTACTACAACAATCTATCTTCTCTACAGTCAATCCAAATCCAGCTATTTCTTCTTTGTATCATAATACCCAGTGATCATTGTATTTGATTATGGTAAGGCCTCTTTCATCATGTTTCATATTTCATCATACAACCTATCGGGCATGCGAAAATATGTCTTTTGATTGTTAAGCATCCTATCCTCAACATTTGTGTGTATGTTGTGCAACCAAAACACCTTAAATTGTTATCAACACTTAGCATGTCGAAAAATTGTCTCACTTGGTGGTTTGGATCTTGGGGTACTTGCAAAGGAAAATGTTCTCTTGATTGCGCATTGTTTTCTTTGAAAAAACTTTTATACGTGTTTGAGAATCTACTAGCAACGACATCATCCAACAAACACACATAATGGTTATCCTCATTATTTCGCACATGCTAAAATAATTGCAGTTCTTCTAAGTTTACCGAAGTACTACTTTCACCAAGAAAACATTGCAACGACATTTTCAATCATAATAATTATCCACAAAATCATTCTGCAATAAATGTTTTCTAACTTCATTCGAATCTTAAAAGACACGATTTTTGCATTTCATACAAAGACATTTGATGTATATTACTTGACTATTACTAATTGCGAATTTCAAGGAAAATTTATATTTCTTGCATGAATTCTGGAGTATATTATAAGCATCGTTGATAAGCCTTTGTACATCCGACTGTTATCATTTAAGAATAATTCATCCCACAAACCTATAATAATAATTATGACTATTTTATTTAAGTAAGTATTAAACTAAAATATATAATAAAATATATATAATATATTATACTATTATAAGAATTGTGCAACAATAGATGTAATCATTAAAATGACATGTATTTATATGAAAACAATAAGAAATTACGTACACAAAAAGTATAACATTATGTACTTGTATAACATTATGTGCTTAAGAGCGATAATTGTTTTCTACCACTACACTAAATTTATATCTTATAAGCCTTTTTAGAAAAATTCAGTAATTTTTTTATCGATTTTTCCTATTCAATTATATTTTCAATCGCTTCATCCCACATTCTATAGCCAAAATTTCCGGTTTAAATTTCAATTTCTTCCGCTTTTTGTTAAGGCAACCGAGTAGCTATTTAGCCACTACATTATTTGAAATTTCAATTTTTCCCGCATTTACCAAAGATTCCAGTCGATTGAATCGACTAAATGGGGCCTGGTAGCTATTTGATCGCTAGATGAGGCGACTCAATTTAACTTGGTTGGTTGCCTTGGTTCCGAAGTGAATAGTTATTTATAGGGTTTGTTTGGAATTAAGTGTAAATATTTAAGGAGTAAATAAAAGTCAAAGTAAGAAAACAAAGTTAATTAGATAGAAGTTTAATTGTTAGAAAAGTGGAAGAATTGATTAGAAGGTAATGAAAATGGTAAAACAACAATTATTTTTCTCATATTGGGGATATAAATTTACCCAAAAGGAACGGTGAGGGATTACTTTACTTCAAATGAGAGAAATCATCATCCTTTTTTATTCATCTTTTTTACTTTACTTTCATTCTACATCTTTCACAAGTATTTTAATTACTACATTTGCACCTCCACTTACCTTTATTTCATTAGTTTGACTTTTTTTACCCCTTTAAATATTTATACTCAATCCAAGTGACCTCATAGTGAAACTACAATTACCTCACTAGTCACTACTACAAGACATAGAGCCATAAAGGTGTGCAAAAATATTCGATTCGAATTATCCGATAATTTATCCTTTTTTTAGAGACCAAATAATTTGGATCTGATTAATGGTTTTAAAACTGATATCAGATTCATATAAGAATCAAAATATTGCCTAAATCGGATATCTAGTTTTCCAAATTTTTTATTAATAATTTGAATATTCAAAATATACATATTTTTTATTATTTATTTTTGTTTAGGTTGTTGAATTTAGTACCATGTACAATTTTTAATTATAACTAAGTTGCATAACTAATTTATTGTTAATTGATTTAGGCTATTGAAAATCTAACCATATTTCCATAATAATTTGCTTTCAAACTTTAAATTTTTTTTTAACTATAACTAAGTTGCATAACTAATTTATTGTTAATTGATTTAGACTTTTGAAAATCTAACCATATTCCCATAATAATTTGTTTTCAAACTTTTAAAAAAAGTTTGAATGTCAGATTTTTTTTATATTGAAACCAAATCATAATTTTTTCACTATCCGAAAACCGAATATCCTAATTTTCAAATCATTTAGATCAATCTGATATTTGATTTTAACACTCCTACTAAAGGCCAATATGACTTTATCTACAATATTATTTTGCAAAAATAATTAATTTTCATGTCATTGGACTCTATTTCAATGTAACAAGAACGTGTAAAACAAAAATGGAAAATTTTGAAATTTGAGTTTCAATAACATACTCAAACAATTTTAAGATTAAACTTTATACTGGAAAAACATTATGATCAGTGCTCCAGAAGATGATATATTAATTAATGAGATAGTACTGTACCAGTAGTTTATCGGTACTTCATTCGTTCTGAAATGCTTGCTATATTTCGACTATGGACACTATTTATTATCTAAGCTTATTTTATATATTGCGGGCCTGAGACTAATATGTAAGTAAAAATATAGTCAAGTGGGATCTTATTTGAATCGTCTAATCGCATATTTTTATAATATTAACTTTTTATAATTTTTAAACGTACATAATTCAATATATAAATAAACAAAATAATACATTAAATTGCTTAAAAAGTTAAATATAGCAAGTATAATAAAAGGAGCAAATATGCTATAGTGAATTTCCTGCCCTAAAAAAGAAAATAAAATAGAGACTAGAATGTCCCTGAATGAACATTTAATATGAATCACGTAGAAGCAGTGACTACATAATGGATTATTATTATTAATTATTATTGTTATTTTTAGTTTTGGTAGATCAAAGTAAGTACCATTTTGGTTATAAGAGCAGCCATCTCTGCTTGCTTTGTCAGGAGGGAATATATGTAGTACGGGTCCCACTCCCACAACCATTCATCTACATTTTGCTGAGCTGTGTCAACTCATATCAAATATACCATCTCAATTCTATTGATACTAGGCACTATTTCGGCTTCATAAGTATTAAAGTAATAACTAGTTAATAGAAGACTATTATTATTGTCCTTATATACCGACAAAAGTGTAAAAGTATAAAATTGGAATAAATTAGAGATAAATATGATAATTTGTAAGTTATTTTATGATATACATATAGTATAATAGTAAGTATTTTAAAATAGATAAATAAAAAAATGTACTAAGTATTATAGAAGAAAGGAAATGAAGTACTTTAATTGGTATGAATTTGCTAGAGTAATATTATCATATATTTCACCTTTGTTATTCGGCTTACTTTGTATAAAAGTATTGAGTTGGAACAAAGTAAGGGTAAATATGATAACTTATAAGTTATTTTATGATATACATATAGTATAATAGCAAGTATTTTAAAATAGATAAATAAAAAGGGTAGCAAGTATTATGAAATAAAAAAAATACTTTATTTGGCATGAATTTGGCAAAAGTAATATTATTATATATTTCACCTCCATTATTCGTCTTACTCTGTATAAAAAAAAGAGCATCATTAATTATATCTAATGCTAGAAAAAAATGCCATAAAATCAAGATAAGACTAGTTATTTTCAAAATATTAACAATAGTATCTTAAAAAATATATCACTGAATAGTACCTATGCGAAGCACAATTTTAATACTCCATCCTATTCAGCTTATGTGTCTCATTTCCTTTTATGGTCAAGTCATCTTAATTGTTCCATTTTTATTTTTGATATGGGTTTTTGACTTTTATGCCCTTAGTAGCTTTATCCTATTTTCAATTATACCCTCCATTACCCATACTAATTTTCCTTCCTTACATTAAAAAACCCATAATACCACTCTCTTTCCTATTCTTAAGTTCCCACTTTTACCTCTCCTTAAAATTCGTGAAAAGTCAAATGAGATTCTTAAGATGAATAGGAGCCAGTATTATTTTTGAAATATATATAAATTTATTAAAGTTTTTAGAAATAAGTATTGAAGAAGTAAATTATTAGTCTCTAAAATGAATTTGTTTGTGTATCAAAATTGTAGTTTTATATAAATGTACAATATTAAAATTTATTTTATAATCATAATAGTTGAACTATATTAATAAATCAATATAGACAAAAGAATACTGGTTTATAATTTTGTTATTGAGATAGTGAATTTTGTTTGAAGACCTAACATTAAAATGACAAGCTCTTGGGAAAAGAAATAAACTCACTAATTGTTAATGAGAATGACATACTATGAAAAAATAATCTTGCTATCAGCTCGTCGTCTCACCACGAGACGAGTTCATATAATTAACTTATTTCTCAAATTGATCAACTAAAAATTATAAGTAATAACTTTATAATATTAAATGTACATGAGTCAACCCAATAATAATGATCTCACGATGAGACCGTCTTATTTTATAATCACAAATAAACCCACTTGTTTTTATAGATCCAAAACAAACATTCAAACATCCTATCAAAATTTAAATTTGCATCCTCAATACTTAATTTTTATTTTAAAATTCCATTAATTTATAAAATTTTAAAATAAAATCCCACTTGTTTCAAAATAAAAGCATTTAATTAATAATTAGAACTTTCAAAATTCTACCTCGAGTTAAAACTCCAATGCTTCGAAATTCCATCGGCTAGTTTGGATCTTTACCCAGCCCACTTCCCTAGGCCCAAACCTCCAAGGCGTTTCCCAAAAACCACATTTTAAATTCAGTTCATTTTCCATTAATTTCACTAATTTTAAAATGAGACTTATCTTTGTTAGACTGGCCTTATACACATTTTCTGTTATAAAATGATTATTTATAAAATTAAAGTAATCACTTATAATTTTAAGAAAATTATTTTTTATAGTTTTAGATTGATTACTTATAACTTTAAAAAAACGATCTTAAAGTAATCAATTAAATTAATGGACTGATATAATATCCGTCTCAGACAGTCTCGTACAAAACAAGCTCATTAATTTTAAAATCAATCATTCGTTGGACTTACGGTTTTCCTTCTCTCCTCTCTTCCATATAAAAAGGAAGTTTCCACACAACAAAATTTGATTCGATTTCACTAAAAATCCCTCAGAAAATGCGGCTGACGAATGCCGGTGACATTCCCGGCGATGGAGATCGTCGTGCACCGAAACTTCGGCGAAGAGATTGTGTGATTACGGCGGTCGGAGAAGAAGAAGAAGGTTGTAGAACGGTTTGTTATTCTCCCGCACGTGTGGTGGTTTACCGTTTGCTTGCAATTGCGAAAAAATGTAGGAGTGGTGGGAGGAGAGAGAAAGTTCATGTTCAAGTTCAAGAGAGTACAGTGGAATTCGAGAACGATATTTTGCATCGGAAGTCTGATGATCGGAGAAGAATTAACGTTTCAGGTGATTTTTGAATTGTTGGAATTTTAATTAATGTTTATTTTCAGTCGTTTGATTTCAAAATAGAACAGAATTATTATTCCTTTGAATGTATTGGTTTCAAAAGTTTTTAGATCATTTTGTGGCTTAGTTAGGCTTTGTCCTGTGTCCTCTAAATTAGCAAAGAAAAATTGATCATTATGAAGAAGCAGAAAAAATAAATTCAATTTAATAGAAATTAAATTCTACTCAAGCAAAAATAATGTGAATGAATATAAATTGTAACTTGGTTGAGATATATGATTACTGAAAATATGTTTGCTACAATAGCATTTTTATGCCATGGTGGGAGATTAATGGAATAATACATAGTTGATAGTTCTGGTATACTCATCACGTATCGGTGCTAGGAGTACAATTAGATGTGGTTATAACAAGTCAAATGAGACAAAAAAAATGGAGTATCAGGTATCATTTGCTGTCATCAGGTGTGATATACTTCCATTTCAGGATTTTGATTTTTTTTACAACGTTTCTATCATATCTATATGACCAACAATTCTCTGTGTAGGTACTACAATTTGTTGCATTTCTTTATCCTCATTGAATTTTGTTTCATAGAAGTATTTTAGAAATAACCTTTACGTATTTCTATTTCTTTTCATGACATTAGACATATTCATTTGATATCGCTAGTGATATAATGGTATTTTATCAGTGTGATATATGATTTTATTTCATTTAAATATAGAATAAATTGTTAATACTTTGTATTACAATATAAAATTTGAAGTTTTGTGATGTAAAAACATAGCAATTTTTTCTACCTAAATAAATGTTACATTATTTTATATTGAGTTTTACGATTAGTAATAACATATACTTTAAAAACACGAAAACATAAAAAAAATATATTATGAAATTTTAAGTGAAAAAGTCAAAATTTTTCTTACAAATAAAATTGATTTGCACAAAGATCATCACATTCTTACCTTGGACAATATTAAGTATTGCATTTAAGTAATCAATGGTACACGCAACAAAAACAAAAGGTCAAAATAAAATTATACTTTATTAACCATTTCAAAATATATGTTACATCAAATTATATTTAATTTTAAAATTAAATTTTTCTAAATAATTGAAAAATAAATGGAACAAAATAAGTAGTTTTCTAATACATTAAATAATATAACCTAAAAAGTCAAAAATATATCAATATGAATAATAAGTTACTCATAAATGATACTCCTACTAAAGTCAAAATTATAATAAAAAATATAATAATAATAATAATAATAATAATAATAATAATAATAATAATGACATCATTAAAGAATTTGGAGGAAAATTTTTTGTTGAGAAAGTGATATATATGCAATTTTAAAAGTGACATTTTTAAAGATTTCAGTTGAATTTGTTATTTTATAGTTCTCGAAGTGAAATTTTATAGGTTATAATGTAACAAATAATAAATTCAAAAAGTCATGGTAAAAGAGAAGATATAAATCAAACTGAGAGAGGGAGCATTGTGCAAGTAATGTAAACCACATGTTTTTGTACACCATGCTATTTAAGGAGTAAAATCTTGCACTTGCTTTGTATTCTAAAATAGGAGTAGAAGTTATTGTTACATTTGGTCTTGAGTATATTTCCTAAAGCAGTAGACTAGCTCAATCTTTGAGTAGCTTCTGTGGAAAAATTTGGTTTACCAAATGTCATGGCCTTCTAGTTGTGGCCTGTGGCTGTGGGTCAGCATGACTGTAACTTAATCGAGGTAGAGTTGCATGAGCTTCAAATCAAATACACTATATAAAGATTATTTTAATCAAAGTAACCTTTTTTGATAAGCTGATTTTTTTATGGATTTAAGTTATTTTTTCTTCTTTACACTATTTATTTTTACTTTATCTGTTTTTGCTAAATTGAACTTAGTTTTACTTAAGTTAATTTTTTAATTTAAAATAAAATTTAATTTTAACTAAATACTCTTTTTTGCGTTCATGATAATAAGGTTGAAGAATCCCTTTTATGTAAAGGAGAAAGGAAAATAAATCTTTCTTGTACATGGTGAGGAGTGAACCCTTATCTCAAGAGTGAAAAGGAAAGCCAAAATTCTTTAACTAGTAGGCTAACTCATGATTCTCGATCAAACTAAAGTTTTTTTAATGGCTTACTATTGATTTAGGTTGAATAAAACAAAAATGACTAGATCAAACTTTTTTTTATTGAAATATAATTGTTTTTCTCCATTTAAGCATAAAGAATATGACCTCATTAATTTTGCAATTGTGCGACTTGTTTGGTCTAAGCTTGTTTTAACATTTTGTTACAAAAGTGAGTAATATGAACGCTTTCCCCTAGGGAAATTAGATAAAAATAAAACTTTAAAGAAAAGTAATAGAACTACAGGAACAGGAGTTAATTTCTGTCTTTTGAGAGTTGATTTCAAATGAGGTGATGAGAGGAAGTGAAAGTTGCGAGTCAGTGGATGTGAAATTAGAGCCAAGTCACATTCAATTCCATGCATTGGGGAATTGTATTTTGTTAACTAATGCAGCGAAAGTGCAACATGCTTGAGGTGCAAATTAGCAACTATTTCATGGAGGAAGGCATGACAATATACTCTGCTTGGTATAAGGCTAGAGGTAAAAGCACATATCACGGTTAAGCTAGGTAGTAGTCTAGTAAATTCAAAACCCTCTTTGAGAATTGCTTTTAATGACTCAAGTACAGGCTACTTTATGAGCGCGCACTGATTCTACTAGAACTCTTGTTTACATTACAAGGGATGGATAAATTGGAAAGGATTCATCCAAGAAGCGGCAATATTTGCAGTATGCTGAAAACAATGAATGAAATCAAACGGGATTTTTCTTTTTAGGGACAGGGCAATAGGCAAAATGTTTGCTCTAGAAACCGAATTTTAGACCATTGCAAATGGTTGCGATAATAAGTACTTCTATAATCCCAATTCCTTCGTCCTAAATGTTTAAGGAATTAGCCTTTTGTCCGAGGGACTCATAGAAAGTTATAATCACGTTGGTAACAAGATAATCAGTGCCCAATTAAGCACAATTTTACTCAAGTCTTGGTCCTTGAATTCTCTTGAAATTTCAAAATCAAGAATCCTTAATTTGAAAACATGAATATGTCAGTGTTCTGTTACGACTTTTCTTGCATATTCCAGCTGCTCCCAAACTTTACATGTAGTGAACTTTTCATGCTCTGTCTTCAATCCATTCTTCCCATTAGATTTAGTGGATTGGATGTGTTCTGTGTTAGTTTTTGTGGTTATGCTGAAATGATCTCCCCCAATTTCTTAATAGGGCTTGAAAGGCAGGAGATGACCTTCAATTTGGCAGCAGGTCTTGGTTTGCTATCCCTTATTGCTGCTAGCAAAACAGAACTTGAGAAAACTGTGGAATTACGTAAACAAATGGAAATATTTTTACAAAGTTTCAAAGAGGAGCACCATAGCCAAGGCACAACCCCAAAACCATCTGGTCCTGAAGTTGCATATGCTGTCAGCACTACTATCGATGGCTGTAGTAATTACTCTACGGAGGATCATGCACCTTCATTTAGTCATCAAGATTTTGGAAACAATTTTGCTTTTGATACACACTATCACATGCATCAAAAAGTGGAGTCCGTGGGAGGTATCAACCATTTTGAGGAAGAGCTAGCAGCAGAGTTAGATCGATTGCAACTTGATGTAGAAACGGGAGATTATACAAAGACTGAAGAATCCTCTGAAATTCAAGAGCAGGTTACTGAGGTACAATACTTTTGAGTCCTTTGTTATTTATGATTATTTTACTTTGTTCTTGAATGATTTTTGTGCTCTGGTACGACTATATCAGTTGTCTTTTGATATGCCTATATTGACCAAGTAATCGGTGACTCAGTTTGCCAAACTAAAGTTTTTCGTAAAAGGACTGCTATAGAAGCTTTGACAAATGTTTCAGCACGTAGTATTACAGGTTTTTATTCGGGTCATTGGGTCGATTTCAAGTTAGGTGTTTTGGATCGGTTTAAAATCTGATCTTGTGTCCACATTGGTTTTACTTATTTTTTGATTCATTTTGAAGTCGGGCCAAAGTCGGGTTTGGTTATATTCGTTAGTAAATGTCGGGTCGTTAGATTTGTTTTGAACATCTACAGAGTACACTTCTTATTTCCAATATATCATTACTGGATATTGTCGAGTGAGTAGAGTTGTACTGATTTTCAATGGTTTCTTCTTTACATATCTACATTGGATCTCTCATTCCTATGGTTAAGTTTCTCTTGTTTGCTTTTTTATATGGATCAGAATTCTCATTTAGGTTATTTACTTGAGGATAGCTTCAAGTGTTCTTAGTTTTACCTTATCTATAACAGGAGAGAACCAAGGAATAGGTGGGCCTAGGCCATTTCCGGGTCGTTTAATTTAAAACCCTAATGTATATTGTATTACATATGATGTAAAGATGTAAGTCGAGTTGGTTCAGTGTAAATGCAAAAATGAGTGTTTGGTCAACCTTAAAACTATTATGCTGTATTCGCACATGTCAATGAGGTTCAATATTGCTTGCCTTTTCTTATCCTCTTTGCAAACAGCTTTGATAATATTGGTTTCTTGCATCATAATCATAAGTAAATTTTGTAATGGTTTTCAACTTCCCTTTGCATTGATATTTCTTTTTAGGTTGATTTCCCTGCTTCTGCATCTCGATATTTTCGCTTATACTTCTATCTTACTAGGAATAACATTTTAATACTTTTAGTTCAAACACCTTCTTCATTTCTTACTGTCAACTATTTTTTTTAATTTTGGTACACCGATTTGGCAGATACCCTCTGAAAACACAGCTAATGGAAGTGTAAACATGAGCTCAGGGGAGGTAATTGATCCTTGCCAATATGTCGACAATCCCGAGTACTACTGTGGCGTCCCACCTCTTGAACTTGAGAGACGGCTGCACGAAGTTCTCGAATCAAGACAAGAAGAACGAATAAAAGAACTTGAAGCTAATCTAGACCGCATGAAAAGAAAACTGCAAGAGAAGGAAGTAGAAGTCACTTGGTGGAAAGACACAGCCAAACTTATCTCCAAACAAGTCCCTGAGTCTTCCCGCGCCTTGAGGTAGCCATGTATAAGCCTTCATTACTCTCTATACTTTGTGACGAAGAATTCAAATGCAAACTTACCGGCATTTATGTCTTGCAGTTAGTATCAACATCAGAGTTTAAGATGACAGATGAATTGGGATGAAAATGCAACTTTGGCTTAATCTATGCTCATCAAAGGGATTTTAGCTGTTTGAAATCCTTTTTGTTTATGTAAATTCTACCTACTGTTTTGGTGCGATGATGAGGACTGTTGATATGTGCCTTTCTAGTTTTCTACTAGAACTTATCCAATAATGTTTTTTTTTTTTTTTTGGTTAATTTGGTAAATTTTGAAAATCATTTTGGAATCTTATTCTAAATATATGGTCCAAATTAATATATGCTTCTCGATCACATTTTTTTTTGTGATGGCCTAAAAGGGTTAGATTCTTTTGCCCCTTGAGGTTGTGAGTTATAAACTGATACGTTTTGTGTGGCATTTCATGGTTATGAAAGGGTGCAGAACTTCAACCATATTCTTATCTAATTTCAGTGTCGAATATTCTCCTCTTTCAAGTTAGTGGAAAATTTTGACTTTTGTAATTAGACATGAAGAGGACAGATTAGAATTTCTATTGTCTACTAATCTACTATTACTTTTTTTTTATTATTATTATTTGGGTCTAGTTATTTTCAGTTAGTATTGTACGAGACCGTTTTACCATGAGATGGGTCCATATAATAGTCCATTTCTTCAATTGATTACTTTAAGATCATAAGTATTTGTTTTAAGGTTATAAGTAATTTAACTAAGACTATAAAAAGTAATTATATTAAAATTATAAGTGATCATTTTAATGTTATAAATGATCACTTTAAGACAAAAAATATATATTGGGCCAGCTCAATAAAAATGGTATCACCATAAGACCGTCGCATTTATGAATTAGTGAATTATTTTAGAATTGAATTTTAAAGAAAGTTAAAAGATATAAAAATAAAATTAAAAAACAATAATTGTGTTGAAAATAGATATAATTCAAAATAAAAGGGATAAAATAAAATAGAAAATGATGTTAAATAAGTGGGATAAGACTTCTCTAAATCAACAAATACTCTACTTATTCTGTTTTTATAACTTTGTTTTCATGTATCTAGTTGAGAGAATTTTTATTAATTGTGTGAAATTAGTTAAATGACAAACCAAAATAGAATATAATGTTAAATGAGTGACATTATGGAACACGTTAAAATATACTACCTCCTATTCAGCTTAATTGTCCTATTTTTTTTTGGCATTATTCAATTATTACTCTTAATCTATAAGTTAAAACATGGTCATGTGGGATCTTGTTTGATTCGTCTCAATACAAGAATTATTAATATCAACTTTTTATAATTTTTAATTAAAAATAATTTGAGATATTAAGAGTTAAAATGTTGCCTCGGCAAGTATAAAAAGTCAAATGGAACAATTGGATTGAATAGAAGGGAGTATAAAGTATCGATTTATATAAACGGAGGGAATAATTCAAAAAAACAAGAAAATTCGTTATCACAACTTAATATTATGGTCGAAAATAAAGTTTAGGTAAATAAAAATGAACAATTCATACGAGTATGTCATTATGATAGGGCAATAAAAATGCTGTCAATTTTACCCAAAGTTAGAAAAGTAAGTGTAAAAAAAAATTTCAATCTTTAAATATCGCCACCTCCAAATAAAATTACAAAATTACCCTTAAACTTTAAAAAATTATAACTTTGTCACCCCTTTAAAATTTTTTATTTATACTAATAATAATAATAATATTTAAAAAAATAAATTAAATATGATAATTAAAACAAAAATGAAAATTTAATAATAATAATAATAATAACAATCACGATAATAACAATAATAATAATAATAATAATAATAATAATAATAATAATAATAACAACAACAACAACAATAATAATAATAATAATAACAATAATAATATAAAAAAAATTAATAATAATTTTTAAAAAAACGAAAAAAAAAACCTAGTCGCAGGAAAACCGCGGTCCAGTCCTGGTTTTCCTGCGACTGGGTATTTATTTTTTTTATAATTATTATTAATTTTATTTATATTATTATTGTTGTTATTATTATTATTATTATTATTATTATTATTAAATTTTTATTTTTGTTTAAATTATTATATTTAATTTAATTTTTAAAATATTATTATTATTATTATTATTATTATTATTATTATTATTATGATTAACTTTTTTATATTCTTCTTTAAATTTAATGTTTTTAAAGTGACAATAGTGTTATTAAGTGCGGTTGGCTCGCGGTTTTCATGCGACTGCCTATTTTTTTTAATTATTTTTTTGAATTTTGAATTATAAAATTTTTTTTGTATAATTAATTTATTTTTTAAGTTCTTGTTATTTAATAAATGTTGTAATAAATTATTTTATTTTAATATATTATTATATTATGATAATGTTATTATAATAATTAGTTTTGAATTAAAATAATTTATTTGAATGTTTAATTATTTTTTAATATAATAATAATATATTTAGTTATTAATTAATTTTTAATTTTTATTAATAATTTTTTTAAAAAAATACCAGTCGCACAAAAGTGCTACTGTACTTAGGTTGAGTCGCACAAAAAGTGGGACTCGACCTAAGTACAGTTGCACTTTTTGTGCGACTGGTATTATTTTTTTTATTATTTTTTTTTAATTTAGTTGATAATAATGTTATTAAGTCCAGTGACAAATTCATAATTTTTTTGAGTTTATAGGCAAATTCATAATTTCATTAAGAGGTGATGATAAAATAAAATGGGTAACGATGTTTAAGAACACCCAAAAATGATTGAAGTCCGTAGAGTAATTACTGTATTTGCAGTCTGCATGACCAGAAAAATACTCTTAAAAGCAGCTTTGTTGAATTCAAGACTAGTCAGCCATCATTAGTCAAATCCTCACTTAGCATCAAATCCACTTTACAAAAGAGCAATCTAAATCCACGATGATAGCTTATTACTCAATTATTTTATAATCAATCATAATAATTTGTAAATTATCATAAAAAAAATTAAATATTAATAAAATAAATAAAATATAAAAATAAATTAAAATTCTAAAAATTTCACCCATTATATTCTTTTAAATGAGAATAATTTACCAATATTATACTATTTTAATGTGTATTAATCTATTTATAACTCTGTCAATCCCTCTTTATTTCATCAACACTATTCAATCCTAAATTTATCTAATTTAGCTCAAGTTTCATAATTCATATCCATAACAAATACTCTAACATAATTCAAAAATCAGCTAAAAAACAATTATGACCTAAACCTTAATTCATGACGGGCTTAAATTTTGTTGGTATGATCAAATAGGCATCTCAATTCTAAATTATGCATCAAATAATTTTACATAATACTTCTAACTAAACAAGACCGTTAAAAAGGACTAGTTAGAGCCTTAGAGGTGGGTATAACCGTATTGCCCGTATAGATCTATGTCTTCCCTGTCACATGTCTTTTCTAACTAAGGTTTAAACGTGCCTTAAGAATTATGATATACTCGTATCGTTTAGAATTGACCTAATTTAATTAAAAAAAATCACAAAAATTAATTAAAGGAGGCAAATTTAAAGAAACATTATTAGTAGCGTATAGGGGATTTGTGTAGTGTCTAAGATGCCAAAATATGACCTTGACAATTTGATCGTTCTACTTCTAATTTTTTTTTATTAGTTGAATGAATAATTACTTAAAAATGATTAAATATGAATAAATATAACTAACTTAAATTATTTAAAATGAAATTAATCATGGTTTTTGGACTTCCATCATCATCATTATCATTCTACTCAGTGTATCCCGCTCATAGAAAAACTAAAAACAGGGTCTAGGGGAGGAAAGGACGACGACAACTCATACCCATAAAGGAGAGTGCGGCCAAAAGAGTCCTCCGGCTTGAGAAAGATAAAGAAACGTAACTATACGGGAAAGATAACTTAAATGCTTATAAATAAAATAAAATAAATAAGTAAAGTCAACTACAAAATATAGAAAACAGAAAAATTAATACAAAAGAAGTGAGAAATAAAATATAAATTTAGACGTTTATAGTTCGTATATAAGAATATGTTTAATTTTGAAATGAAATAAAATAAGTATTTAGAAGAAATAATAATGAAAAATATATTATTTCTTTTATTAATCAATATAAATAATAACTACAAATAATAATATGAGAATGATCTATAAAAATTGTTTAATTTCGGGTCAAGTTGGAACGTATCCTTATGTCAAAATGGAACTATTCATCATGCCTCGTATCGAGTCACGCATCGTATTATGCTCAACACAAATCTATCATTGTAATGGTTCATTGACTGATTGTGCCCATATTGCTCGTGTACATCCTACTTTCAACGTTGCCGATTAAAAGAACCTTTCCAAATCTCAATAGCCAAGACCCAAGATAATAGAATAAAAAAAAAAAAAAAAACAATGATAATAGAAGGTCAAAACTTTGGACCATGAAAAATTGCTAAATAATCAACTTTTTACTGATCTAAATGATATAATTTATGACTATGTTTAATAATCTCATTTTTAATATGTATTTATTGTGAGTATATAGAATAGTTGTGATTTTGATAATTTAGGAATATGATGGTGGTGGTTCAAATTATTGGATATGCTAAAAAATTACTACCTCCTATTCATCTAAAATGGGACATTTACTTTATGCGTACTATCCAATGCACTTATTCGATGTTTAATATATCGAGTTATGTATTATTAAAAATTATAAAAAATTTGATATTAATAATCTTTACATCAAAACGAATCAAATAAGATTCCACATGACTATGTTTTTACTTATAAATTAATAATAAAATGTAATTTAAAAGTGATAGATAAATAGTGTCCGAAAAGAAAATGTCCCATTTTAGATGAATAGGAGGTAGTACATAATAAAAGTTGAATTATTAGATAATAATTCAAAATGTGCAATGTATTAGTTAATCAAATATTAAATTATTTTTAACAATTATCATAACACTAATTCTCAATTGAGGTTCTCTTACTTCAATTGGATAAGCCCAAATTATTAAAAAAATCATTTTATGTACTTGTGAGATTCATTTTTCATTTTTTTTATATCTTTGTTAATAAATTTTTTATATAGGCCCATTTCACGATAAAACGTTTTCGTAAAATCTAAGAGTAAATAATTTGGAAATATTTTAAGAGCAATTTAGTATAAAAACCCATTACCATATCCCCCACGTAGTCCTCTCTTCTACCCTACACAATTAACCGTCTACGCTGCTCTATCAGTCTCTCCCATCCTCAAAACCTCTGAAACTAGAGAGAGAAACCGATAGAAAGAGAAAATGTCGGACGAGGAACATCAATTTGAGTCTAAGGCTGATGCCGGAGCTTCAAAGACTTACCCTCAACAAGCTGGTACTATTCGTAAAAATGGTTATATTGTTATCAAGAATCGTCCGTGCAAGGTTTAACCCTTTTCGTCCCTCTTCTTTAATAATTATAATTTCTGTTTTTGCGTACCTATTTAATTGAATTTTGTGGATCGTTTTTAATTGCATCATATAATTTATTTATTTTTTTGATTTGAGGAATTCTGGTTTGTTATAGTATTTGTTTGAAGATTGTTTGATTGGTGTTAATTATACCCTTTCTGTGAAATTTCACTTTAAGATTGGATTTTGGGACTATGATATTTTTATACGTAGTCGAAGATGGAAGTAATTGTCTTTGGATTTTCGGAAAATAATTATTAGAAAGGAAATTACGTATGTAATTGTTATATAGTCCCTGTGTCATTTAATTAGGGTTTAGGGATATGGGAATTCTGAATTAAAAGGTTCTTTGCATTGGTTACTCAATTTTAATATATTTATTAGTTTATAGTTATATATAGCCATCTAATTACTCAATTTGAAATTGTAAGCAGTAGGGAATCTATTTTCAAGTTGTTACTAAAGAATTTTTGATTGAAGTCCAACCGTAATTCTATCCGCTGGAGGCCATGGGGGCTGTAGTTCTACATGTCCCCTTAGATCGTGAAGGTAGATTTGCTGGTAAAGGGAAAAATATAGGTTGGGGCAAGTTGGAGGTCGTTGGAGAATAGGAGGGTTTGCCCTTTTAGGACGGGGTCATAAGATAGCTTTGTTGGCAAAGGGAAAAAGGGTGGGTCTTGGGTGAGCTGGAGGTCGTTGGAGAATAGTAGAATATTGCTCTTTTGGGATGGTGTCAAGAAGGTATCTTTGCTCACAAAAGGAAAATATAGTGTGGGAATGAGTTGGAAGTCGATGGAGAATAAAAGGGTTTTGGAATGTTCATTTCAATATTGTATTTGTAAGTGACCCTAAATACATTGAGATTTAGAGGTGTAGGTGGCGCTAGTGAGAAAGATCTGTTCTTTTAAGCATGAAGCATCGTTTTACCTTTGTAGTTGATGCTTAATCTCTTAAAAAGCAGAACATATTTGCATTATTAGCTTTTAGACAATGGATTATTGTATTTAATTTTTTCTTTCTTAAAGAATTATTCTATGGAACTGATGTGAAGTGCGAACCATATTGATGATGTTTTGCTGAAATTTTCATTTTCTCTTTCGTATGCTATATGGATACAATCAGGTTGTTGAGGTTTCCACATCCAAAACTGGCAAGCACGGACATGCTAAGTGTCACTTTGTGGCCATTGATGTTTTCACTTCAAAGAAGCTCGAGGATATTGTTCCATCATCTCACAATTGTGATGTAAGTTGTTTCCATTTTCTCATAAATAGTCTAGGTGCAATGGAGTGTTGATCAGGTCCCTACTTTTCATTTAATATCTCCGTAATAACATATTTTCTTTGCTTTGTGCGTGTTCAGGTTCCTCATGTTAACCGTACTGACTATCAGCTGATTGATATCTCAGAAGATGATTTTGTGAGTTTCCCTGTAGATTTAGAATAGTGACTGGAAGATGTATATGTACTTTTTG
The DNA here is from genome assembly GCF_026212465.1 of Amaranthus tricolor. NCBI lineage: Eukaryota > Viridiplantae > Streptophyta > Magnoliopsida > Caryophyllales > Amaranthaceae > Amaranthus > Amaranthus tricolor. The sequence goes on along the minus strand of NC_080063.1, from coordinate 15,654,507 downwards.
TTTTTCAAACTTGTTGTCTCTGTTTGTTTAACTCCCTAAACAAATGGATTAGTTTCTGGAAACTGTTTGTATTGCGAAATTAATGTATCTATATTGTTTCTGATTGTATCTTAATTGAAGCAACTTGTAGATGATGCCTTTTGGGAGATTTTCGACAATATGACATAAAGTTGATGTTTTAAGTGTTCTCATTGGTTAATTGTGTAAAATAACTTTATCTACTACGCAAAAATAATACATGAACCTTAAGTAGGCCATCTTACCCTTGGGATTATATGCTCGTTATCTATGATTTTTGGGATGCTGTATTTATATTATTTATGGTATCTGTGAACTATGACATAAGCCATCAAGTTTCGTTATCTATGGGCTCAAAAATCATGTCGTTTTACCTATTTTAATATTTATAAAAACATGAACTTCTAAAAATGTTGAATTTGTTAGAAAATTTTGTTATGCTCCAAAGACGCCCAACTTTCGAGCTTTTTCATCTGTTTTAAGTATGTGAAATGTTGATTGTTGTGATGCGCACATTTTGGGCGGTTGTTTTATATTGCCTGTTTGGCTTTCTTTTTGTTACTTATAATAAATAATGGCACATGCAGGTGAGCCTTCTAACTGATAGTGGTGACACAAAAGATGACTTAAAGCTTCCTTCTGATGAAAATCTTCGTGCTCAGGTAAACACCTTGCTTTTTTACATGAGTGGTTGTTTGCTCTGAGAGTTTTGATTCTGTTAATGAACTTCTGCCTTTTGAGACATTGGCTTGATTTGGCTATGAGATGCTATTGGCTTATATCATTTGCTTTCTTTGACTAACTTGCAGTAGTAGGGTCTTCATTTTCAACATCCTAATCCATAAACTTGTGTAGTTTGATAGTTTTGCACGAGTAAATTCATTTTCTTTGTCATATTCCATGCTCTGAAGCGGGACTTTATCTGTTAACTTTAAATTATGAGCGAGTTTTCCATTGAGTTAATGCCTTTCAACAACTCTATTTGCAGATCAAGGATGGCTTTAACGAGGGGAAAGACCTTATTGTTTCTGTGATGTCAGCAATGGGAGAAGAACAGATTTGTGCCCTCAAGGACATTGGCCCGAAATGAGTCACACAAGTCTGTACATTTTAAAATCCAGGCTCATCCACACAGCACACGCAGAACTAAGCCAAGTCGTGATCAATCTATTAGAAAATTCTCGTACTTTATTTGATAGAAACTCTAAACTGTCACTTTAACTTTTCTTCTGCAAACTCATAATTTTCTTTTTGTGGTGGGTTTTGGTTCTTATTTTATGGGTTTCATGAGAATATTTGCTAGACTCGTAATGCAATGGATTATATTTATGGAGTTTGAAAACAATCTGTATGAGGTTTAAGTTTCTCTATTTGGTTTCATTGTGATGAAGCCAAGCCCGAATATTCTGTATGAGTTGCCGTTTTCTTTCCCTTTTCATACTTAATCATAGCTCCTATGAGCGGGATATATTGGTATAATGATAATGTTGATGATGATGACCAAAGCTATCATTTTCAGAGTGCAAAAGTTGAATATCGCTGACCTATCAATGTGATGAATTGTAACCCCTGTTTTCAGTGTATTCTATATGAAAATGGCTTCTGCACCTCGGCTACATCACGTATATCTGCAACAGGTACAGTGCAGCGTGAATTTTGATTGGTATATTTGGTGGGTGATAATGGTTGATGAAGCAGCACACTGTCTTGGAAAATTCATGCTTCTAACATATTTTAAACATCCTTTTGGGTGATCAAGTAGTAATAAAGAAACGCCGGTTATTGAATGGAGCGATCAAGTTGGAAAAGTCGTATGATAGACCTATTTAGTCAAATTTGATTTGGCACGACTGTAAAATGATATTTATATAAATTAAATTAAGTTGATATGTTATCAAGTACATTATTTCAAACCTAAAAGGCTAAAACCTAATGCAACATGTGAACGAATATCTAAAATTTGCGAGCAAGTTGTGAATTATGATTGGTATTGTAGAATTGTACGATTTACAATTTAAAATATTCCAATCAAACTGAATCGATGTTAGGATAATTTTAGCGTCAGCATTAGATTTGCTAGTATTAGATCACTCCTAAGCGTTTGTACAGGAAGAGATATGGGATTTCGAATTTGATCATGTGATTTACAAAACAAAAATCGTATTCAAGAACGCTCAATTATTATCACATGCTTATGCTTTAGATATACCAACAAAAAGATTGAGACGAGATTTGAACTAGCAAAATCAATTGATCTTGTTTGTCATTTTGATCACCAGTCTTTGTTGAGAACTCTTCTTTTTAAGCATGAAACCTTGTATGTTTATATTAGCATCAATGAAGGATCACAAGTATTAATATTAATATTAACAACTAAAACAATTAAAAAATACTTTATACTTTTTTCGTCCATCAATATTGCCTCCAATGACAACTGGTGAAAAAATTAAGAAAAGTGAGTAAAGTGGTATTTTATTGGAAAAGCGGGAGAAATGTGAAAATAAGATTAAAATGTAACTTAAATGTGCGGATGAAAATTAAAAAAGTGTGGGTCATGCCCAAAATAAAAAATAGGTCAAATTTGATAAGATGAACTAAAAAGAAAAATAAGGTAAACTTTGAGGAACAAAGGAAGTATGAATAAATGATATAAAAAGGATTTTTATATATTAATCAAAAATGGTTTTTTATATTTTTTTATTTTTTATTTTAAGATATGTTAAGTTATAATTTTTGAGAGAGGCTAGGGGTTGAATCCATCTTAAAAAGAATGCACAATAGTAGATTAAGATTATTTGAACATGTACAAAGGAAGTCCATTGTTGTGCCTATGAGAAGCACGATTAATGAAAAGAAAAGTCGTGGTCGACATAAAAAAACACGGGAGAAGCAAATTAAAAGTGTCATAAACGAGTTGCACATCTCTAAACGCTAAACTAGGAATAAAACTAATTAAAGACATTATACAACACCTTAAATCTTAGATTTGTCATCTAGGCCTACACTATCTTGTTTATTGTTCTTGTAAATTTCAATTTTCTTTCTTTTAATAAAGGGGCTAAGCCTAAGTGTCCAACTACCCAAAACCAATTTGAGCCAAGAGAGTTCATCTTTGAAAATAGGAATATCTACTCTCTTCCCAGCTCCCACAATACTCCCATTCTCAGTCTCCCACAATCCCTCAAATCCTCAAAAAGTGATACACCCAATAAGTTAGGAGCCTAAAATTTTGTTCCTCAACACTACCATAAAGATATGGTTATTTCTACTACTTTTCCATCCTCTTCGCTTTCTATCTCTTCACCATTACAATCTTCACCTTCAGTTCTCTTCTTCAAACCATGGAAAAGTTGTTTAATGGCGAATTCTAGGAAACCCCATCTTGGAATTTCTGTTAATTGTGCTTCCTCTGATGTGGGTTCTTCCTCTTCTGATTTTACTACTCTAAGGTATTTCTCTTTTTTTATATATATATATATATATATTTAATACCGCCTATTAATTTCTGCTTGCTAAACTAGTAGCTGTAGTGTGTAGAAGATTGAACTTTTATTCATATTTTTGCTTTAAGTATTTCTTTCATTGATGTTTTGTGAAGGGGTTTTAATGGGGTTTTAGAATTTTGGACTAGTCTTTGAATAAGGCAATGTGATATGGCATTGAATTATGAAGGTTTTATACTTGTGTGAACCCAGACAAGACGAAGAATAGTAACCAACATACAAACCCAAATAAAATTCACTATTAAAACCAATTGGCAGTAGTAGGAGTTAATGCTCAAGTTTATAAAGTAGCATAAACTTTTCTCTTTCTCGAGATAACCACATTTGGGCAATAATAAGCACTTTGATGTAATTGAAGTAGTAGTACTTATTAGTAGACTTATGCCATCTGATGAAGTTTTGATTTTGATAAATTATCTCATAATGTTGAGGTAATTACAATGAACGCATTCCAAGATGCCAATAGATAAGATTTTAAGGGGTGTTTGGCTATTGGCATTTGCCTGGTTAAGTTGAGGACTTTTTTGACAAGCCAGTAGCATTGACCTGTTTGTTACACGTTAATCTAGCTATAAGCGAATTGTTAAATGCAGATGTTTGATAAATTAAGTTGTTGGCGGTTGGCCGTTTATAAAAAAAAATGGTCAACTAGCCAAAAGCTATTTTGTCTTAAAAGCCATTTAACAAATATTTTTTATTTTTTCTATTTGACTAAGTTAAAGTCAAAAGTCAATCAAAAAGTTGGCCAACCAAACAAGGCCATATAAAGTTATTGACCCAATTTTGGATTTGGCTGGTATGGAATTTGGATACCCATGAACGTTTTTCTGCTTTTAATGAAGAAAGGCACTCTTTGGTTCAGTTTAGCATTCCATGGTTGCTTGTTTTATGGAGCTACTAAAAAGTGTGCCAGGTCTCAATTATGGGGAAAATATACTTGATATGAATAAGATTTTCTATTTTGCATTTGTAATTTTGTAATGTTACATTGTCTTAACAAACTTCCTTGGATAAATTTTTCCTTCTTTGAAATTATATCTAGACACTCTCTTTTTGTCTAGGTAGTTATATATGCCTTGCTGACGATAGCCCTCTGATAATCTGATGAGCAATTATGTTAGATGAGCATTTATGGAATCCGTTACATGAGTATCCACTATTGAATGTCACAATTTGGTTCATTTGTATCTTGAGAATGACATAAAAATTGCCCGCACCATTGTATCTTGATCGTATTGTCTTGAAAGACCTACTCATATTACGAATGACATATATGGCTTCTAGTTCGACTTTCACCTGCCAGACACAGCGCAAAATTTTGCTCGCACCATTGTATCTTGATCGAATTGTAAAAGACTTTGAGCTTGTCACTACTAAAATATTGGTTGAGATGACCTTAAAACCATTTGCATATTGTGAAGGTCGTATTGCTACCGTTACGGTGATCGAAACCGCATTTTGGCACTATGGCGCCTCTCATTATTAAGGGAGTTTTAGAAGTGGGTAGCTTGAAGGGTTTGTTGGGTCGGCTATTCTCGAACAGCGCGAACCTTTGTGAGGATTGGAAAGAGCCTAATTTGCAGTTAATGTGGGTGATTCAACTCTAAGTCACCTTTGAAGGTTTTCTTGGATAATACCAAATCCATAAAAAATGTGTATAATGTGTATGCTGCAGTGTCTGTCCATGCTATGCTGCTGTATTTTCTCAAGTAATGTTTTGGAGATTGAACATGCAAGCTTGATCTTATAAGTCAATATGCCAAAATGTGTACCATGTGTACAATGTTGACTATGTTTTGGAAGCGGAGACTACAGACGTTTACTGTAATTAGGGGTTTCAACTCCGTTTGAAGTATCCACATCGTTTATTTTTCTTAACGTAAACTTAGGTGAAGATATTGGGTAAGACAGGGTGGTTTCCGCTAACCTTTTTATTTGAAGGAATTAGGCCTTTTGAAACAAAGTAAACAAACTTAGGTTACTTGTTTGGCACCTAAAAAATGTTTCTTTCTTAATAACTTTATAAGCATTAAGCTTTCGATTTGAAAAGGCATACGTGTGTGATTGAGCTTACATTATATAGTGCTGCTTTACTGTTTGGGTAGTGCTGTCTGTTTTTCTCTTTGAACTTTTGCTTCAAATTTCTCTTATCTTCCAAGTGCGTAATTTTTGTAGTTTATCGTATTCAAAATCTTTTAGTAACTATATCAATGAGTCGGAGTCAGAGTCAGCAACCCAGTATACCACACAAGTCGGGTCCGGGGGGGAGAAGGATAGCGCACTAATTTTACCCGTCCCCCCTCCAAGGAGTATATGAATCATATAATGAATTATCTTTCTGTAGATAATAACCATTCCATACTTTTTTGCTAAATGTATTTTGACAGGCAAGTTCAAATGCCATCGTTTGGATTGTCATCAAATGAAGATGCTCGCAAACCGGCATACAAATGGCAAAGGGTGCTGCTCAAAGTTAGTGGTGAAGCTCTTGCAGGAGATAATACTCAGAACATAGATCCTAAGGTCACAATGGCAATAGCACGAGAGGTTGCATCTGTGACACGGCTTGGCATTGAGGTATTTTGTTTGCTAATCCTTGAGGCATATACTCCTTCACGAATAATAAACTATCCAAGTGATATACTCCCTCCTATTCTCCCAAAGTGTCCCATTTGACTTTTTACCATATTTCAAGCGGTCGAATGGGACCACATGTGAAAGAGAAAAAGTGTAGTATTTAAAAATTTGATAGGGGTAAAGTGGGGTCAGTAATTGTAAAGTTATGAAAAAGTTAAGTTTAATAAGAGTAAATTGATAAAGCAAACATACCCAAAATAGAAATAAGACATTTAGGGTGACTTGACCCATTAAGAAATGGGTCACTTAAGATGAATAGAAGGGAGTATAAGTTTTCAAATTTTTGGCTCGTTTGTTTAGAGCTTGCCATTATAAGAGGTGAGATGAAGGAGTATGTATTATTCTAGTCTAAGATCGATATAGATGCTTTATATTATGCTCTTCTGCTGATAAACAAAAGCAGAAATTATATTTCTTAGGAAGAAGAAAATTACTGAAGATATACTATTTAGGAGTATCCTTTTATCTTCTATTATGAAAATAATTAGACTGTAAAAGCTGAAAATCGTCTCCTTATTTGCGAGGCAATTGCTATTCACATAATCACATAGTTGAATGCTGTAATCATTCTGTTGAGAGATCAAAAGTCTCTTCAAAAGTCTGATATTTGGTGGACGTTACTCAGGTGGCTATAGTTGTTGGTGGAGGAAACATTTTTCGAGGATCATCTTGGGCTGGGAGTAGTGGCCTTGACCGTTCATCTGCTGATTATATTGGGTATGCTGTTTTTTTAAATTTAAGTCATTGATTAACGCTCTTGAGCAACTTACTGCCCCTATGGACTACGGAGTGACAATAGGATTAAGGAAATATAAATGTCATTCATGCACGTTGAATTTCTCCGGTTCTATCATAGTGCAAAAAAAGACCGCATCACCTTATCGAGATTGTATCCTTAAGGTTTATGAGCTTAGCACCGAGACAACCGTGAAAATATCTGAAATGACTACAAAATCCGTTTTGCGACCGTTATTGCTTCTGATTGAAATCGTATTTTTGTACTATGTTGTGGCATTGATCTAATGATGAAAGATTGGAATGCTTGGATAGTTTTGCATCTTGCACCATGTTAGCCTTTTCTTGAGTTTTGACAGCATTACTCTTACTAGGATGCTGGCCACTGTTATGAATGCGATCTTTTTGCAAGCAACAATGGAGAGCATTGGTATCCCAACTCGTGTTCAGACTGCTTTTCGTATGTCCGAAGTTGCTGAGCCCTATATACGTAGAAGGGCTGTCAGACATTTGGAGAAAGGGAGGGTTGTAATATTTGCTGCTGGAACGGGAAATCCATTCTTCACCACGGATACTGCTGCGGCTCTTCGTTGTGCAGAAAGTAAGTCGATCTTTTTGTGGAGTAATACATCAATTTACTTCTAATACTGGGTTTGTGGCATAGTACCCATTGTAGAAAATTGATTTGCCTTACCTAAAACAGTCAGTCTTGTATGAGACCGTCTCATCGTGAGACAGTTTCATACAAACGGCCCATTAGTAAAAAACAATAAAAAAAAGGAAAAATTAACTCCTAGGAGGTGGTTTTTTTGAAAAACAAATAAATGTAAATGCATATTTTTTTTAAATAGTTTGGGCTAGCTAAAAGTAAAGTCGTCTCACGGTGAGATGACCTCAATAGAGAATTAGGGTACCTAAAAGCATAAGCATCCTATAATTTTAAAGTTTTAATCCATATATTTCTTATATTGTTCATGTCTTATACTTGAAACTCTAGCACATGCAAAAGTTACTTTCGATTCTTTCAAACCCTTTTACACAAGGTGACTTTACTCCAGTTCAAAAGCTTAGCGAGGTAATGTAGTCTTCATTAACGCTTTCCTATATATTTTCGATAAGATGATTGTGTAATAGATAATACGCTTCACTTTGTTTGAAACACACTTTCTTAGGCTTGAATTAGTTCCTTGATATTCTACTTGATTTCATTGGTATCTTAAAAAAATTTAGTTGTTCCTTTGTTTTGATTGTTATGGGTAAATTTAAAATGTTTGTAGATAGAGCCGATCATTAGTTCCCAACCATGGGCTGAATGAAACCCGATACATAAATCAGTTATGAAAGATTCGAAAAAGCTTTTATTGTTTCAAGGGTGTGTATGCGTCAATTTCACTTTCATTCACTTCCTTATTATGTAGACGATCCTAGCTGTTACTACGCCAACAATTTATTGGTTATTTCATTGCCCAAAAATCAATTTCTCTCGTTTCTTTAACACATGTGTTTCTCTGTTTTACAGTTAACGCTGAAGTTGTGTTGAAGGCAACAAATGTAGATGGAGTATATGATAAAGATCCTCGACAAAATCCAGATGCCCAGCTGCTCAATACCTTGAGCTATCACGACGTAACATCAAAAGAACTTTCTGTAATGGACATGACTGCCATTACTTTGTGCCAAGAAAATAACATTCCTGGTAACATCTAATCAGAAAATCGAAAATTTCACATCTTATATAACAATTTTTTAAATTCTTAAATCTCATGCCCTTCTTTTGCGTGTTATAGTTGTCGTCTTCAATCTAAACAAAGAAGGTAACATCTCTAGAGCGATTAAAGGAGAGACAGTCGGAACCATTATCGGAGGGCAGCGAATTTCAACTGCAGCAGAGATACCGTAGCTTGCACTTCGCAGGTTTATTTCTATATATCTTCTTTGATATAGCTTTAGCCGGAAATGTATGTAGGACTGCTGCTATTTGATATTAGGGTTGTAAATATGAACAATCTTGAAGTAGTTCCTTGGACCATTCTCGATTTTAGAGGTTTATTAGAGTATACAGAATTTGTTTAGGGTTTTAGCAAAAATGTTCGATATGTTCTTTGTTTATGAAGCATTGGATGTGACTAGACTTCATTTAACTGCATATAAGTCGTGGTCTTAGGCGGTTGCGGAGTTAGAAATGTCCGATTCAAGCTGGGTTTACCGCTCACTGAAACTTTAATGTGTTGTGTTTTTTGCATTTCTATTTTGAGTTACTTTGCTAAGCATGTATGAATTAGAGATCCGTAATCTAAACTTAATACCAAAATTTATCAAGCGTCTGATACGGTTTGACTTCATGTAGCTGCATATTGGATCCTAAATCGTGGTCTTAGAAGTCGCAGAGTTAGGAATGTTATTAATCGGGTTTAAGCTGAAATTACTAATTGGGATTCAGTTCACTAACCTGTGCTGTTATGAACTTCAGAAGATTTCAATAGCATCAAGACAGGGAACATACTGTTTTTGCTGTATTTTATGTACTTCAGATGAGCTAAGCTTGGTGCATGTATGAGTTAAGCTTGGTGCATGTATGATCTAGAGAACCTTAACCTTAACTGGCTCCATGAAAAAAGTAGGAAAAAGGCTATTTTTTATAGCCAATGGGGAAGAGACACATGAATAAAGGAGACACGGATTCTGGATTGGTGTCTGCAATTGTACGCACGGATCAATGGTCATTTTATAAATCTCAAAACAATATAATCGTTGCTATTTTTTATTTTTTGAAATTTATTTTAATTGAGAAAATATAAATTTAAGTAGAAAAAGGCTATTTTTATAGCCAATGGGGAAGAGACATGGAAAAAGGAGCTGCAGATTCTGGGTTGGTGTCTGTAATTGTACGCACAAACCAATGGTGTATCGACGTGTGGCATTTGCTTTGAAATAAAATGAATGACATTTGAGAGATCAGATCATCAAATGACCTATTTCTTTGACATATTCCATGACCAACCTAATTATAAGTCAACATTAATAGGATTTTTGCCTTAATTTGGTCATATGACCTCTACAAACGTCATGAATAATGGTGCTCTAACTCTTCTCGACCTACTAAGTAATAACCATGCATCTTTCCACGCATCTATAGACTTACCAGCTCTAACACGCCACCTAATACCCTTCTGGGGCAATGATCTCAAACCCAAGATACTTCTCCGCACATAGCTAGGTCATTATTTTCTCTCTTTAATATGTATTGTTTTTTTCCAATGAGATTGCTAATGTGTCTCATCAATTACTCTTGTGAGAGACCGTCTTTCAAAACGACGACCTCAAAACAAAAAGCCCACGTTCTTATTTTCACTTTAATTTGTATTGATTGGGCTATTTAACTCATATATCTAATGCGTCTCTTGAAGAGACCGTCTGACAATAATTTGTGAAATACAATTGCTTAACGACTATGCAAATTATTAGGGTTATTACTTAATGAAATAAACATCTCTCAAAAAATTACAATAGCTACAAGCCAGATGACCATCCTGATCTTACTATCATTGTCACTTCCCTTTACATCCAACAAATCCAACAAATCCAAAAGCTCCGATGCTACGCTTTACGTTCATATTTCCCGTTAAGGAAAAAAAGAACTCTCCTAAAAAATGGTAATAATCCTTAATATAAGGATGTTGTGTGAATCAAGTTATCGTAATATGCCGAGGGCAGATTTGCTGCAATCGTGTATAACTCAAAAGCCAGGAAATTTTGGAAACTTGGGGAAGCTATCACCATAATAGCTAGCCGTTCCTACCATAAGAGCAACTGTTGCACCTTGAACGACTACACGAGCTCTCATCAGTTTCTGACCCAGCTTAGAATTTCCTCGCTTAAAACTTATTAAGCCGGCTGTCAGAACTCCAGCAGTCATCAGGGCACCTGAAGAAAAAAACACAGATCAGATTGCCGAGTTTATGTATAATCACGCATGCATTAAATCCTATCATCCACAACGTACAAAATTATTGGTTCATTAATAAAGTAACGTCTTGGGTGAGGAAGACAGACAAGTCGAAGCAAATACATAATGTGATGAGCAAGCAAACAAATCATTATTGAAAATTCATGAATATAAAACCAATTACAGTTCACTCCTTTGAGTTTAGTCAATACGTAATGTACAAAGAGTTATAGAGTAAATTATCGCTGAGGAGAACCCAATGTCTTTCAACTTGTGCCCTTCTAAGATGGACATACGGAGATAGTTTCAATTATAGAGTACAATCTCTATAGCTGATTACATTAGCTGATTTGACCAGCTAATTTTGAACCCACTACTATGAGCAGCTTGTTCAAAAATAGCTTATTCATAACAATAAATTGTTCCAACCAGCTGGCTTACCAAACATTAATTGGTTGGTTTAACCATCCAACCCTCGAATTGTATCAAAATAAGCTAAAATAGCCCAATAAACTACTTTGCTAAACACCCCCAATTCATAGATTCATAATAATCTATTCTATCAATCAGGAAAGTTTGAATCATTGGGACATTTGCTTCAATAGGTTCAATTCACCATGGTAATTAGAATCTTTGGAACCTGCAGGAGGTTGATAGAGGTATGAGTAAATAAATGGGGATATGCGATGCACTGGGAGTTGCAATTGCAATTCTCGCAGTCTAATAGCTTGATTCACATCCGAATATAATGTTCAAACCCATTCGATACTGTAGGTAGATCTCACGTCCTCTCGGTCAGGAACGAATTGGGAGAAGGGGAATAGATCAAACAAAAGTAGAACACATAGTTCAACTCCTAATCCCTTATAACTATTACTCAACTAGCGTCTTTCTATCGTATTAACAGATTCATTTTCAACATTGATAGACTCTTCTTTCAACAAATAAATGATGTAAGAGGGGTCGTATGAGTAAATTAGAAGTGGGAAAATGCAATGCATGTTGCAATTCTGGTGGTCTAGTAGCTTGATTCACATCCGTATAGATTGTTCAAACCCATTTGAGATTGCCGATCAATTTCATGCCCCCCGGGTTAGGAAGTGGCGGAGAGAAGGGGAATAAGTCAAACAGAAAATACTTCGAACTCCTAATTCCTCGGATGAATTTACCAAGCTTCTTTACAGAATATTTATGAATTTATGTCAATGTTCATGTCCAATTTTTTTGAGCAAAACATAGGCATTTCCATGGAATAGCCGAAATAAAACTCAGAAATATTATAATAATTAATAGGCTTCTTGACTATCTATGTCTACTATGTAATGAGTAACATAGGGTAACGAAAATCGAGAACATAACATTAGAATATGCATCCTAGTCATTGCATTCGTTAGAGTACGCAAATGAACTGAATGACAGTGTTTTAAGCACTCGGAGTATATTTGTATAAAATTGTCAGTCGGATCTGATTTCTTTATAGCTAAAACATTGGAACCAGTATTCTTAGTCTTTTTTCACCAAAGAATGTCTATGGCCTTGTCCCTCAAAACTCTTACACATTACAATGCATTGATAATTTTAGCAAAGGATAATGGACATAGCCTCGAGGATCAAGTATGACAAGGCACTAAGTGGTTAAATTATCTTCATCAAGGAGGATCAGAATACTTGCCAATTGAACCAAGCAGGATCGACTAAATACACATTGAGATGATCTACAATTGTTTTAATCCAAAGAGGCAAGGCTAACAAATTGCTAATAATACACTCTAGCAACAACTTATCTGCCTAGAGGTTTTGGGTAAAAGGCTCTTCAGTAACAGTCCTCAATTAGTCAAACAAGAAGAACAAAGTTTTTCAATACTTCTGCATACTTGGTTTAGGGTTAAATAATACACTCTTGCTAACAAAGTTCATGCATCATTCAACTATTTTGCTCACCCGCTCATTGATTAAGTCTTCATACAGTCATCATTCCAAATGCTTGCCCCATTGCACTTCTCCATGTCAATGTTTCTGGGTAAATTTGGGGGCAACATTTAGACAAAGGGGTCAGGGAGTATAGTGGTATACAATATGGTAAATGGTTGCTAATCTATCCTAGTTAACATATGAGAAAAGAGCAAATTTGGAAGATGCTGAAAACCTATATAGAGTTATCATACATTCATCCCAAATATGAGAAACAATTCTATATACGGGGCACTATTCATCAAATCAAGATAAAAAGACCCCATTATTCGTATTCGGGATGTATATATGAATTGTTCATTAATTGATAATAGATTCTTTACCAACATACTTCCTATCTCAACACCTAAGTACTTAATCATATATAACAAGACAAGCACAACATTAAAAATTTTAAGGGTGTATTTGGCATAGGTCATAGCAGTTTAAGTTGTTATTAGTAATTTAATGAGGATAAAACACTACTTTAGGAAAAAAATATCATAGTTTAGTAAAGTTGTAATTCATGTAATGTTTAATAGTGCAAGTAGGTGTTTTCATAATTCTTACAACTTCAAGCTTATTAGAGCTACGATTGTAGGGCTACAATTGTAGCTAACAACTACCTCACAACTACCTTGCACCCAAGCTAACACCCTCGTTCGTAGTTCATACACCTAATGAGGAACTTCTTGGGGGAGCAAACTATAGGCCAAAAGAGAACAATCATAAATTATACACTAAACCTATTTAACAAAGATACACATATAGCAGTAAGTGGGTAAAAAAAAGATTCATCTAATCCCAAGTTAATTGTGAGAATAACAAAAAAATGAAGACATTGATTCAAAGAAAATAATTAATTTAGAACAATAATTTCTAACAAGATCCAAATTCAATTTCAAAGAATCAATCTTTATATACCTATTCAATTTCAAAAAAAGGATTTTAAAACTCCTACTTGCGAAATTTTTCGATACGGCAATTCGTAGCTAGACAACCATTAATGGAGTATTTCACATTTTACACATACGGGTATACAAAGAAAATTAGGGCAAAATCGAATACAAACATGGTTAGGAGCAATCAGCAAAGATGATCAAAATCAAAATGAATAAATTTAGAGATTTAAAGTTGAGAAAATTTACCAATAGGAACGAAAGGGTTCTTAACCCTCTTCTTCTCGGGGAAAAATTCTTCGATGCTTGGTTCTGTGCTCCCCATATCTTCTCTTTTGCAGATTTTGAATAAAGTTTAGAATCAGAATTTCTGGGATTACAATTTACAAGGGGCGGTGAATAACTGAATATATATGATGCGTCATACGTTCGAGGAAGGTTATATTAACACCACAAATTGTGAAAATTTGAAAAGTATAAAACAAATTTTCAAAAAAATGAATAAAATAAAACAACTTTCAATTTTATTCTAAAACTAAGCGTGAAATTTTAAACTCTGAAGTTTGAGACTATTCGCAATTAGTGGTCAAAAAAGACAAAATAGCTGTTTGCAGTTAGTAATTGCGAACAGCTGTATGATCATTTGACCTGTTCGCAGTTAATAACTGCGAACAACCCCTTTACTAATTTTTTTTTTTCTAATTATTGAGTTGTTATTTGTTGTATTTGCATTAGAGACATTAGAATAAGTAATTACAAGTCAATGTATATTTCAGGCGGAATGATTCATCGCCAAAACTCCGAACATTCGTAAGTCAACGCTTGGAGGCTGTAATAAAGTAAATAAACATATATATACAACAAAATATATACAAATGTCTTCGGTGTAAATTGTATCACAAGCCCAAGTCCTCCAAGAGTTGTCCTCCTCATACTCGTCTAGAGGTGGACATAGGGCATAAGATGTAGGAGGAATGATTGTAGGAATGTTGCCTAGAGTCATGTCATTTGCTAGCGCATCCTCATTGACATCCAAATCGTCCTCAGAAAAGATTGTCAATGAGCTCATTACTCTCATTTCCATCATCCTAAGGTCCCATCTTCGCCTAAGTTAACCATTAAATCAATTGGAACTTGATTCGTAGGGGTTGAGAAGAAGTACAAGATGCGGAAGGAACGAAAGGATTAGGAGTTTCCTGAGTTAATATAGGCATAGGGGTAGGAGTATGATTAGAAGCAACTACATTCCCTAATGGTATTTCTTCTACGTATAACTCCAAAGAGGAAATTTGGGTGGACTTTGAATGCTCCCACATAGCATCTATAGCCTTATCATCCTCAACATGAAAGGCAAGCAATTCTCCACTCATGTCATATTTAAAGCTTATATTTACGGTACTTTTAGTGGGGTCCAATCCAATCTTAGAACATATAAAACGTTTAAACTAGTTCAAATCCATGTTCGAGTTGCCTGCAAACAACCTACGTCTTCCCCCAACATAATGAACTTTGCCACTACTTTCTCGAATAGAACCATTTCAAAAACATACTATAGTGACGCAAAATGATGCCATTTTCTACATTAATACAAACAAAATCAACATCATCATCAACTTCATGCCCATACAAGTACATTATAATTATTAAAGTCCATAATGTAACTAAGTTCATACATATATAATACACATAAAATCCAAATAATAAATCAATTAATAAGTTCATAAATGATATTTCTAATACCAACATCAACATCAACATTTCTAATAATATTATCAACATTGAATTCAACTAATTCAATAAGCTCATCAACAACAATACTTCAAAAAACAACATAAAGCTATAAAAACAATTAAAAATTACCTTGAATAGTTATGGATAATTAAGAAGAGTCTTGATTTAAGAACTAGTGATCTACATTTGAAAAAATAAGTAAATTTGATTAAAACCCTAAAAAACTACATAAATACTTAAAAAAGGCAAACAAGTTTACCTTTGAGCAAGCTAGAGTATCTCAGACTAATTTTAAAGTGTCAAATTGAAAGAGGAATGCAAGAATTGATGGATTGAATTTATGGTTTTAGAGGGAGAATGTCGAGTGATAAGGTGGGGTTTTGAGAATTGGGGAAAATGGGAAAATAGGAAGCTGATCTGCGTATTTGTGGAGCATCGTAGTTACTACCTAGGTTGCACTAAAACGGACACGGACACGACACGGGTACGGGAAAACGCCAACTTAAAAATGGCGGACACGGGGACACGAAAATGGTAATATAATAAATATATCAAATTAAATATAATTTTACAATCTTTCATTTGATATTTGTAAATAAACACTTTAAAAACATAAAAATCACATAAAATGCAAATAAGAACCGAAATCACCCTCTTCATTTGTAGCATCACCACTTACATTGCATGAATCGGAGCCACTAGCCCCACTACTAGACATGATTGAACTCTTCAAATTCAAACAACCACAATTAAAGTCAATTAACTACACAGATATAACCAGCAAACCACACAGATTTACAATCCAAGACTACAATTTATTGAATTGAAATCAAAGTCAATTAACTACACAGATATTCATATAACTCCATCACAGCAAGTACAACCTCAACAAAGTCAATTAACGTTTTGAATTGAAATCAAATATAGTGAACCAGCAAACCAGCAAACCACACAGATTTACAATCCAAGACTATAATTTATTGAATTGAAATCAAAGTCAATTAACTACACAGCTAGAAGATGAAATCAAAGGAAAACACCATGGATAGTCCCTGATTTCAGGATCATTTTTACTGGAAATTCCATTTAAAATTTCGATAAGTCGATCTCGAGATGCAAGCCTATACCTCCATCACAGCAAGTTCGCTCATCAAATAATGTTTCCAGTTTTTACCAAAACAAAACATTATTTCACGTAGATTTTTAAACCCAATTTGCTCATCAAACTAGAAAATTCCAGGGTTTTTCAAACAAATAAATGGCTCCATATTACTTAGATTATAAAATCAAAGATGAACACAGTAATCGAATTCAATGGTCGAAAGAGCACATTACAAGAAATTAAGATTAAGAATTTAAGATTCACACTAAGATTAAAGATTATAACAAGATTAATATTAGGATTTAGGATAAAGAGTGAAAATACCTTAAACAAAATCAAAAATTTCGATTTTTAGGGATTCTTTGATTGGATTCGAACAACCCACAGCCCACAGTGAAATTAGTCAGCAGCAGTTGCAGCACCGACTTCGAGTGTTTGTCTGTGATGGAGGAGCAGCCGTCGGAGGCGGTGGCGGGGTGGAGGTGGAGGAAGAGGTGTAGAGTTTTTAGCGTTAGAGGAGTGAGAGGCTGAGACCAAGAGAGGGAATTGCAATTGAGAGGGAAATGGAATTCGAGAAGCCTTCTGCCTGCTGCTGTACTCGGTTTTCAATTTTTTTTTTTTAATAACACACGTGTCCTTGCCGTGTTTCTTACCGTGTCCTTGCCGTGTCCGTCGCGTGTCTTTGCTGTGTCCACGTGTCCGAAAAAATATTAAAATATTGGACACTTCATTTGGCGTGTCGGATACGGATTTTTGCGTGTCCGTGTCTGACACGGGACACGCCTGTTCAGTGCCGTGTCCGTGTTTCCCAGGTTACTACAGGTCAAAACGGTCAAAGGGCCGTTCGCAGTTACTGTTTTGACCTATTCGCAGTTAGTAACTGCAAACAGCCGAAACTACAGGTTTGAGAATTTCACGCTTAGTTTGGAATAAAGTTGAAAGTTGTATTATTTTATTCATGTTTTTGATAAATTGGATTAAACATTTCAAATTTTCACAAATTATTAACAACACTAAGCTGGGCAAAGGGGCAGGACCCAATAAAAGTCTTTTTAGATTTTGTCCGTTCTTTTTTTTTCTCGTTTATTTTTTGCACAGTTTTCAATAAACTTTAATGTTTAAATACACATATTAAAAAATTTTTAAAAATAAATAATAAAAAATATGTATTAAGACGAATCTAAAAAGATTTCACATGAATATATTTTATCTTTTAAATATATATTAAAAATATTAATGGAAATTTATCTCTTCTTAAGATGGAATATTTCAAATGGAAAGAATATTAGGGAATGAAGTACAATACATGAAGTACATACTAGTTGAGTTTTTATTTGATTTGAAATCTGATTTATTATAACTTAAAAATTTTAATTGATGAACCTAAAAATAATTCGATTTAATAATGGAAAAAATTAGGTTTAACACGCCCTAGATCGTTTTGATCAGTTTTTTAAATTGTTGGCCTTTTCATTTCTACTCATCAATTTTTAGTTTAAAATGAGACTTAATAGTCGGTGTATTGATTTTTTTTTTAATTTTAATGTTAATAATTTTAAAAAACATTTGACCCGCCGAGTCTCTCAAACCTCAATCGAATACGACTCAACCTAAAAATATAGTAGACCGTAAGCCTCTTAAATTTTTCCATAAATTTTCTTTTCAAAAGGCAATCACTTTTTGCTGAAAATCATTAATTTAGGTGTTATAATTTTGTTTTTTTGAATTTGGCAAATATAGATTTTAATACTGAAAGGAACCCAAATTTATGTTTTGTCTTGGCCTTGAAAAATTCAAGACTGAAGCTGGATATAAGCCTTCAAACGTGTTGTTATGGAAGCCTAAATGAACATGACATGATGGTTTTGCAGAAAAGTTGAAAAAAAAAAAGCTTCAAAAATTTTAATTCCCAAAATAAGTATTTTCATGTCAAAACTAAGATCAGGTTTGTTTACTGTTATTAACAGCAAACAAAAAAATGATAAAAAATCAGAATTCTTTGTTCGTTGTTACTAATGCCGAGCAAAAGGAGACAATGTCATTACGTTAAAAAAGACAAAAAAAAAATTAAAACATGTTTATTCATTGATAGACCTTAGACTCGGACGCGTAGACAATTATTTTGAGAATAAAATTTCCAAAAACTTAGTTTGGGAATTTTTTTTGACAATAAACTTATTTTTTCAATCTTTCTCAAAGGTAGAATTTTGCACAAGGGGCTGGCTGGCAGCGTCGCTGGGCGTTAGGTAGCAACTACACCAACTCAACACCGATCGCCAATCGCCCACGACTCAAGCCATTGATGGTTATAAACTGAAACATGTGTAAATGGAAATTTGTTGCAAAATAAATGGAAATTTCAATAGTAAAACAAAAAATTCGAACCTCAAAAAAAGATTTCCAACAAGCGTATAGCAATATTTATTGAGCTTAACAAGGATCTTGATAAAAAAGAACGCAGTTTGAACAATTACTGTTTTTTCAGCCGCTTACGACAAATTGTGTTGGACTATTTATGTAATTTCTAGCAAATAAAATGCAGAATTAGGGAAGTCCATATCCTAAATGCTACAAAAATTTGGTTTATGAAAGACAATGGATATCAAATATCTGGTTCTCGCAATGATATAGGCAAGTCAAGCTCAGCCTCGTGTGCACCAAGTGGTGCGAAGAAGCAATCAACCATGTCCTCGCTTACGTTTTCAAGAGTAGGAGGATCCCACTGCACAATTCAAATTTAATCCACAAATCAAACAAAAACATCATGATATTCATATCAACCGAGTACACAATAAGAACATGAAAAGTATTGACCCAAAATATAAATATCGACAAGAAATGTTGTGGGTAGGACCGGCACAACATAATTCACCAGTTAATTCGCTTTTTGAATTCACAATTTGCTTAAAATGATCCTAAAATAGCCCAAAACTAACCATAATTCTCTTTATTTATTCGCGATTCACAAAGAGATTAGTGAATCACGTGACAAAATGATAGTGGTCTCCTGACTAAGAAATTATGACATAGAACTTAAAAAATTGAATAAAAATTGAAAAAACACGCCAAAACGATCATGTCTGAGTAGCGGTTGGATTGATCTAATTATTACCGGTTTTTCAGGTTATGGATCAAATTTTTTGGTCAGATCAATTTCCTCTACATAGCAACATATCAAGGTAACTTACCTTAGGAGCAAAGTCTTTGTCAACAAATCGAGCTCTAAAACCCTGTTTGGAAGAGATAAAGAGAGATTTCATTATGCTACTCCTGGTATTATAAATCATGCTTGTAATTCTAGACGTAAACAGGAATATACCTCACAGAAGTCATTGGAAACTCTTTTGGATATGCAAGAAACAGATGCTCTGTACTCCCGAGCTAGACATTTGTCGATCGGTTGAAACCTCCCATCACGGATCTAAATTCATGATTGTAGTAAGGTAACAAATTACATTCAGAGAGTAGTGGAAAGTTATTTTAATGACTTACAGATCGCAGAGTGACTTTCAAACTTAGCGGTGAGGCTGATTTCAGTTTCTTCAGGGTCTCCTTACACCACTCATCAGTGGCATTAAGTGCTTCCGTTTCCTACGCAAATCAAACCAGAAGACAAGAAAAATTAGTTACACAGTACAAGATATTTACTACGGTGAATTGCAAATCACAAATCGCAAATCGAAAAAAGAAAATTGTGGTCGTTTTTGGACTATTTTTAGGCCATTTTAAGCTATCGTGAATTCAAAAAGCAAGTTAGCTGGCGAATTATGTTACACATTCTAGCATAAAGGCATAAATATAACCTAGCTGAATTTAGAAGCAAGAATCTCATATGCTGATTCAGGTTGCACAATGGTAAAGATATAATTCTCGGAACATATAAAATATAGCCATGCATAAAACCAATTTTTTGGTATGAACTTATTGTTTAGTCATTAGATCTTTTGAGGATGTTTGAAGTTTTAGAAATAAATCACGAGACTTTGATGTAAAAGATAAGGGATAAAATTGTAAATTGCATATCAAAGCTCCATCATGTCGAGAAGGGTCCATTGCTTGTACAATCACAAGGCATCGACTTTTCACGGATGCACACATAGAACAAGGTGCAAATGATCTAAAATTGCGATAGAGAATTTGTTCGATATGTAATTATCTCTAGAGTCTATTGCAGTGAATACTAAAGTACGCCAAAACAGATACAATACCACTAAACAGCAACCAACAAGGGTTCAAGTACAGTGTTATAACAAGGTTACATCTTATCATATCGGTCGTACTGTAAAAGTTTTCCTAATCTACTGAACCAATACGATCCGAATCATAAGATTTAAAAAGGCGTTAAAAAATCGTGTTTTAAGGTCAATTGAAGAAATATCTCATGGCATTAGTTTTATTTTGGCCCACTATCACATGATTCACTAATCTCCTTGCAAATCGCAAGTCAAAAAAAGCGAATTATGGTCATCTTTTTGGGCTATTATAGGGCCATTTTAAGCGAATTACGAATTCAAAAGCGAATTAACCGGCGAATTATGTTACACTGACTTGGCGGTATGACAGCCGCATAACCTCTCGTTAGCACACATCGTGACCGTTATCGCAACCATGACGAAAACCACATTTTTGAACTATGGGTCCAAGTGCCATCACACAATGTCCGTTAACCTAAACACATTTCAATATGACCATCTTTTCATTCTTCTAACAGATTTATGCTTGAGAAGCGCCATATATTAAAAACCTAACAAGAGAAATTTACTGATTAAACTATTACCTAGGTAAGAAATATTTATCAAAATCCAATTTCATCAAACCATAATTTTACCCAGAAATTATAAAGCTATTAAAGTCCAGTTAAATGTAAAAATAACTCACTGCTTTAAAACAGATAAGTTCACTTTGCTTAGTACAATCAGCCAAAAATCTCCTTTCTTAGAGAAATAACAGGCAACTTACACACCAAACACCCCTCCCCCTTCCATCCCCAACCTCAACAAAAGAAAAGGAAACCTCAGCCGCAAAGATTAGAGATATAAACGGCGAGCAGAGATATGCTTACCAGAGCATCAAAAATTTCCTCAACTGTATCGTGGCTAAAACATTTATCAATTGTTTCGAGTCTGCAAAAGAAAATGCCATTAGTACACGAAATAAACAGATAGCATTAAAATATCAGCAAGTGGTTGTGCTGAGGTTAAACAATAGAATACTTTACTTGTAAATAATACTTGTCTTATCTGGATAGACAAGGTCACCATATTGAGCAAGAGAACTTTCTATCACCGAAGGATCGTCTGTAATCAATTTGCCAAGGCGCTCTTCTATCAATGGAAGTCTCTGCCAGATTTATTTTTAAAAATTAATTAATATGTGAAGCTCAAAATGTAGTATTTAATGTAGTAATGCAAAAATAACCCACCACATTCAAACAGTAATGGGTAGCAAGGCCACAGGCAACCATATCGACACCATTCAGCTTATCTCCAGTCAGTGCCAGATATTCCCCTGCACCAATGAAAGGAACTCATAAAAAATGTGCTAAAGATATAATTGACCCTTCCAATGGTAGCTGGATGATAATACCAAGAAGCTTTTTATGAACTTTTCCCATGTATAGAAGAAAGCATGCATAACGACAAAATAAATAGAGATCAAAACTCATTAGCAATGCCTAAGGATGCAAAGGAACACAATGAAAGATACAAGTAATTTAGCATGTGAAGTAAATGACTTCTTCAGAAAGCACAAACAAAATTTCTATGGCTCAAATTCTTCATATCGTACAAGGTGAATGTATAGTCACCCTATACAAACTCCTCATCCTCAATGTTAATAATCAATCAAGCCATGCAAGAATAAAACCCAAAGACAAAAAGACATAAACTGGTAGAACCAAAGAAATAGAAGACATTAAATTTTGTTAATCGATTCATTGAAGAAGCTAAATAGACAAGTGATGAGGATACAAATAGAACTTGGAGAGATGAAAATTAATCACTCTCGTGGCTACGAGCATTATAAAAGAAACAATAGGTGATATGGTAATGAAAAGAAACACAATGTGATGGTCGCAACAAAGAAAAAAAAAAGAATGGTCTTTAGCTTTAGGAAAATGTAGGTCACTCGGAGTAAGGAAAAAATTGCACTATACAAGAAAACCAAAATCAAACAAGACAAGACAACCAGTACATAGGCAAAATTGAAAGTGTAAGAAAAGATATACAACAACTTGAAGACAAGAAAAGTATAAAAGGATCTATATAGGATGGCCAAAAGGAGACAAATGATTAGAAATGATCTTAACAGGGTGAAGTGTGTCAAGGATAATAAATTTAAGCATTCATGTCCAAGATAAAGTGATCAAGGATAGATCTCATAGATGAAAGAAGCAATTTAACAAGATTTACGATTGATGTCAAGGGGGTGACACCAAACATCTTCACAAAACCAGTGGAAGAGAATAGGGAATTTATGAGACGATAACAAAGTACATGGGGAAAAAGTATAGAAGAAAATAAAGCAAAGGAAAATAGTGGGTGATAACGTTATGCCTAGTGAGGCTTGGAAATATTTACCAAATAGAATTGAATAGGTTAAGCTAACCTCTTAACCAAGATGTGGGGGACACAAAAAATGCCAAAAGACTAAAGACTAAAGAATAAACGATTGTCCACATTGAATTATTTTGGCTCGTGTAGCTGACTGCACTATGGTTGAGATTAAGGCAGCGGCATTGTTTTTGTATTAGTAATGACCTATAAGTAAAGCATGTGACCCAAAAGAATTGTTAGATGAGATTTCCCACTTGTAATCTCATTCATCTTCTTCATGTTCTAAGTAAAGTAGTAAACACACTCATTCACAACAACAAAGAACCTATTGGTAAAGTTACAGAAATGCTTATAGACAAGTAATACACAATGGACACAATAAAAAAAAATAAAAAAAAAAAACTACCTAGATAACCTGGTAGACGAGAAAGGTAAAAAGAGGCCCCTGCATCAGGGTGGAAACCCAGCTGCGTCTCTGGATGAGAAAACACCTGAAATTGTTGATTTGATGTACAAAAATCACTTTGCCTGAATGATCAAGGAGATTGGCCCAAGCCCTAAATTGAATACAGAGTACATAAAATACCCAAATACACACAAACTGAACTTAAACTACTTTAATATGATGCCACTTTTGCTTATAGTAATCTACTCGACATGGATGTCGGGCACAATAGAAGAACTAGTTGCTTATATTAATATATAGTACTACACAGAGAAATGATAAAATATCAGACAAAAATATTTCCAAGAATGGGGGACACACTGTTCTATCAGTCGCCAATCTGAACATTGCAGGAAAAGATATTCCAGCACCAGCTCCCATAGTGTATCCATCCACAATAGCCACCTACATATTTGAGGAGACATACATTACGTGAATAACGTTCAAATGCAACTAGAACTTTCATCCATAGAGTGTATTCAACAAATGATAATGACAACATTCAATTTTAATCAACGATTCCCACTTGACTTGACACTTTTGCATTAGATGATCATTAAGCCTTCAATCACAACCCCACCTTAGATCAATATCTTGAGCAATCATTCCGATGTTCAAAACCACACAAATCCTAAGAATATTAATTGTCTAAAACAATTTTTGTAATGATCTAAGAGCATGCTGAACAAGCAAAATACTTACATGGGGCTTTATATAAGTTCTCATGACGTATACAAATTTGTACAGCGTATTGAAAAATTTCCTACATTCTTCAACTTTTCCTGCACACGATAAAACATACATTAATCAATGAAAAAACAAAATACGAGCATTAACATGGAAGGAATTCATACAATTCCCAGCTTCTAAATCAATAATTAAGTAATTAACTAACCAAAATAATTAAACTTGGCTTACCATCATTAATCAAGTGATAGAGGTCTACAACATCAGCCCCAGAACAAAAAGCATTCCCGCTCCCCTTTCAGAGTTCAGAAACCAATTTAGCATTCAATACAGCATAAAATTTTGTAAATAAACAATTTGAATGGGCAAAACAGGTTTAATTTTACCTTTATTATGGTAAACCCAAGATGAGAATTTTCTTCCCATGATTCATACAATCTCTTTAGCCTATCAACCTATTAAAAAAAAGGAAAAAAACAAATAAATACCCACTAAAATTTTTAAATGGGAAAGTTTTGAAAAACAAACCATAGAAGTAGTAATAGCATTTAGTGAAGAAGGTCTGTTGAGAATTGCTGCTCTTGTATTAGCTCTTCCTTCAACCAAAACCTGAAATTTTAACCAAATGGGCAATTGAATATTGCTTACAACTAGCAAAATAATCAAAGAACCGTAACAAACAAGATCATTTAACCGAAACCAGTTTCAAAAAAAAGATCATTTAACTAAAACCTAGAATTTTAACTAAATGGGCAATTGAATATTGCTTAAATCTTGCTAAATAATCAAAAAAAAACAAGAAAATTGAACCAAAACCTGAAATTTTAACCAAATGAGCAAATGAATACTGCTTGAAACTTGCAAGATAATCAAAGAGCAATAAAACAAGATTATTTAACTAAACCCTGAAATTTGAACTAAAAGGGCAATTGAATATTGCTTAAAACTTGCTAAATAATCAAAGAACAACAACAAACAAGACAAATTAACAAGGAAAATAACCTGATCTTGTTCATGGTCATGGTCATTTTGGGAGATGTAATTAGGTTGAGCTAAATAAGTTCTGTAAGGAGACAAAAACCCAAACTTTTGAAGTGAAAATCTTGAATCTAAAACCCCTTTAAACCTCTGCATCTTTCACTATTTGATTTATTCACACCAACACTTTCTCTGCTGTCTTGTTTGGGGTTTTTCGCAGTGTTTCATCAATGTGTTGCGGCTGTATAGTTTGGTTTGGACTTGTTGTATCAGAAGCTCTGCGTTTAACGTCCTTTTTGGGGGACTATAAAGTTATACGCTGCGTTGCGTTGGTATATTGTTTTAGGAGTACTTCAAAATATAAAACCTATACCATCACTTCTCTTCAAAAAATTGTTCAACCCATAGTTTTATTTGGATTTATTGGTAAAAGAGTAGCTCACAACGATCTATAGGTGTATCAAGTTAAATTCGTAGGTTAATTTGATTTTGAATTAGATATATACAAAATTATAATTTGATTGTTATTTTTAAGGTATTTTGCCTTTGATTTTTTAAATACAACCAATTGATATTGACATTTGATGACTTAGTTTAACCTATGTACAGAGTTGATTCAAAGCATATGCAAGGTGTTTGACCGCATAAGTTTAATTATAAAGTTTGTTTTACGCCTTAAAGTTTATAGTGTATTTTTGCTCTGTCCCTATTTAAGTATATACTTATTTCTTTGCATTTCTTTACACATTTTAAAGATATTATATTCATACCATAACACATAATTCTTCCTATCTGATACAATAATTATTATATAAAAATATAATTTTAGGTCTCACCGTGGACCAATTTTCAAATTTTAATTGTAAAAGTACAAATAGATCAATTGATATAGAAAAGTTATTAGCTTATTACACATTTACACCTTTTTGGAAGCAAATTCAAAAGATATGGATATTGAGAAAAGTTGTGCATTGAACTCAATTTAAGATCAATTGATAATCGACTTTTTTTTAAATACATCCATACAAATTCTTTTCTACGATTTTTTTTTTTAATATTTGATCACTTGCTTAGTGCCACAAGCAAAGAGAAGCATTCACTCAGATATTTTTAGTAAACTCTAAGATACTCAAAGACACATAAGAGGAGTACAATAAATATTTATTTTTTAAGATTTAGGCTTTAATATTATTGTTGTATGTCGTTTCACTCAATCAAGTTCTTCATAAAAATTATTATGAGCACAATTATTTCATAATTTCTTATGATTATATTGTCATTATTATATATTTGTATTGTATTCAAAACTTCCTAATGAATCACCGTGATTTGTAAATCGCTAGAAAAAGACAAAAATAATAATAATAAAATAAAAAAAATAAAAAAAATAAATCAAAACAACAAAACTCTCACGCTATCAAATTATACCACATAAAGATAATTTGTTAACCACACAAATAATTTTTATTTATTAAAACCTTCTCTATTCGTATTATATTTCTATTGGTAAAATTATAATCCAACATGTCAACTCAAGATCACAATACATCCTCATTGAATCCTAAGAAATCTTCAAGTCTACCAATTGCACTCCACCAGGATGTTGTTGCCTCTAAAAAGGCTGATTTCCCAAAGAACTTCAAGACTTTTGCAGCATACACTGACAGTTCTCCATCAGCCATGTTTTTGCTCTAGTCTACCACTTACTCGCTCAACTTTTTTTTGTCAAGTAAAGTTGGAGAATCCTTTATAAATAAAGAAAAGTGAAAATTGATCTTTTTTATAGATTGTGAGAATTAAATTCTTATCTGACTAAATAAAAAAGAAAATCTCCAACCATCAGACTAATTCATAATACTCTTTGCTCTTAGCTTCGTTATAACTCATTCTTACCAGTATCTATGCTATTCTTTTCGTTCGATTTATTTTACTACATTTTTACAGTAAAGTTCTTAAAAAGAATATATAGCAAAATAGATGAAACAAAATACACAAATGTTGTATGAGACAGTCTATTTGAGAGACGTGTCTCATACATGGATTAAATAGTTCATCTTATATATATTATAAGAATATAGGCTTATTGTTTGAAGTCGTCTCACCAAGAGATAGACTTTTAGATGAATGAAGAAAATATTAGTTAGAGTTCAAAATAATCATGTGGCTAGTTTCATCAATGTTGGGCAATGGCCATTCATGTCTTACCGGGACAAAGGACAACATACACTCAATTTAGTAGTACACTCAATTTAGTAGGCTATGTACTAGTGTCTAGTAGTATTGTATTATTTTGATTCTTCTTTTCAAGTTGCAGTAACATAATTTCTGAAATTAGTTCATTGGTTTTTAGACACACTTTCACTTAACAGCTTATGCTTGTTCCCACCTCTTTTTAATACTCTATGATCGTATACTCCTTCATAGATATAATTTGCCACTTTTTCATTTTTCCTCAGATTTTGATTATAGTTTTATGAACAGATGCTATGGATATGATAATTGTGGTGATTAAGGGTGCGACTTAGTCCTTAATCCATGAAAAATGTATTGTGGTAAAAAGAGATGAAAAAGGGTGAAAATTATATAAAGTGAAAAGGAGCTTTAAAAGGAAGTTTTGATTTTTGGATAGAAGCAAAAGTCGAGTCGGCTTTTCCCCTGGCCAAGGGAAAGCCGACTCTGCGATACACGCTAGAACATTTTTGTTTAGTTTTTGCCCGGTTTCTTGTATTGCGTTAGCATCATATGTAAGTGTTTAGACCCTATGTATTATAAATAAGACTAAACACATAGATTATGATAGAATGCTTTCTAATACTCTCTCTCTACATAATTCTCTCTCTACTCTCTATTTTCTTCTTCTTCAATTCATCAAGATTGTAAATCCGTTGGAGAAACATTAAAGAGCAATAAGACATCTAGACTAGAATAGTGAACATAGCCTAATTAGGGATGAACCACTTAACTCTTTGTGTTGGTTTTGATTGTGTTCTTAATTGCTCAGTTGGGATTCTCGGGGTTGCACAAATTCAATTTTATTTTTGGGTGTTTGTGTGAGACTTGTTCTTGAGACTTTATCTTTAATTCTTGGGTGTTTAGGGGGTTAATCGATGATAGAAAAAGAGGAAAATGATAGGAATAGGATTGAAATGAACTCCTTCACATTTTTAACAAAACGTATCCGTTCAACGAAACAAAAAAATCGAACTTTCCTCTCGTCATGAGCAGCATGCAAAAACCCCATTTCCAAACCTTAACAAAACAAGATTTACTGAACAAAACTTCCTCACGCAGTCACGCCTACTGACATTTCAACTATGTTTTGACAGAGTCGGTCTCAAAGTTCTTGCTATATTGACTCCTATAATAACTAATCACATTTCGGTCAAGACCGAGTTGATCTCAAAAAAGTTCATCACATTTCAGTAGTCTTTTTTTTCCCTAAATCTCCTGATGGTAATAGATTGACTAAATCCTGCAAGTATTAGAAAAAAAACAAGCCAAAGCTGCTACCAACCTATATATTAACTTACACAAAGTAAAAATAATACAGTTTACAGGTTAACACTGTCAAGAAGGAACGCCATCGGAACCATGGGAAAGCACAATAGCCCTCAATTTATTATAAGCATCATAACATGCATGAGCATATTCCGATAAAGCTCTAAAAAGCTCCGGCAAGCGGGTTTTTAGGGTTCCGAGTGACTTCTCTCGAACCTGAACACAATGCCTATGGTATTTCTCCAAGTCTTCCTCTAGCCTTTTTCTTAGGCTTTCCACCACAAATTGTCTTTCCGATACCGGATCCTTTTTGGCCCCGTCTTCCCCTCTTTCGGGATCCATTGCTTCTGGACCCTTCCGCTGCATGTACTTGTGATACCAATCTTCATACGCTTGGTTCTTCTTTAGAAATTCTTTCCTCGTCTCCTCGCATTTTTCCTTCAATTTCATCTCCTCTTCTTGGTGTAGTATGATGGTTTTAATTACCGCACCAAAGGAAGAGATGGCGGTTTTCGTGACCTCATCAGGAAGTTTCTCTAGTGAATCATGCCATGCATGGAGGAGAGATTGGATCGGGGGATGGTAGACCCGAGGTGGGGACGAGATTTTTTCCTTAAGGCTGCTTTCGATTGGGATAAGGTTCAGCTTCAACCAACTGTTGAGAGATCGTACATATTGTTTCTGCTGGTTTACGAGAGTCTCGAATCGATCTTGCCATTGCTGGATGACATTTGAGAGTTGCACGGTGCATTGATAGTGGGGCTTGCTTGTTTCCCGGGGAGCTAACATGACATCAAGGGATTTCAGTTCTGCAGCAATTTCTAGCTGGCTGTCGTGGTGCACGCTGAGATCCTCCCACATCTTGGCCATTCTGCATTGATCATCGCCAATTCCCACATCAACTAATGGTATTTAATCACAAGGTAATGGGAATAAAGAACGGACTGATAGCGATACACTAAAAGATATGAACTACGTAACTTGCAGCGGATGGGGAAAATGAGTAATTAGCTACATATTATCGACTATATTCCAACTTCGTCAAAATTGATAAATAAAAAGATCTGCTTATATTTGTAACTGAAAAGGGTGCATGTCGTTGATGATCAACTTGGTGTGCCCTCTTAAAGTCTTAACATGGTCTACACCACAGCAAAGCCAAATCATCGTATCACAACCGTTATTAAAGCTTTTGAGTCCAAAACGACCGAAATATAGGCCGCCACATTAACTAAGAAATCCGGTTTGCAACCGTAACCAAAACCGTATTTTGTACTATGATGCATACTATCTTGACCTATACTTATCAAAGATTACCATCTCATATATGTTGGAAAATAAGATAGAAATAAAATTAATAGACATAGTTATTTTCCTAAATCTTGTATATCTTTTATGATATCTTTTAGTTAGTTTAGGATTATAGATTTTCCTTATTTATAGGAAACTAGTAAGGACTCTTATTTTTAGTTAGTAAAGCAAATTTATCTTCCCTAAATTAATTAAGAGTATTGTAAATAGAGGTAATCCAATGTAGATCAAATATTGAAAAACACGAGATATAAAATAAAATAAACTCGTTTTTCCGTTCCAACTATATTCTTAATAATACTTTTCTCCATCCTTTTCCTCTCCATCATAAATGGGAGATATATTTGGAAATCCAATCAGAAGCATCTATTTCCATTATAGGAAAGATGACAACATTCAGACATCCCAAGTTTTCCCGACATTATTACAAGGCTGTTTCTAGGGTAGTTTTGAGGTGCAACAGCCTAGGGTCCAAATTGAGTTAATACTTAAAAATTAGTATTTGCATGAGTAGTTTCTAGCTTATAATAAAAAATTTGTTTTGACTACCTTTATTTGACATTAATGTGATGAAAAAAAAGAGAAATTATATGATGCATAGAGGGAGAAAAAAGAACCGAAAGTTACTTATTTAAGGCCCTTTTTTATTTTTTGCCTAAGGCCCAAATATTGTCGGGAAACATAGCTTTAAACACTAATTTCAGAACAGTGAATAATTCAAACATGCAAATGTGCAGCCACAGAACAGAAACAACCACCAAAACCCACAAGCTCAATGTAAAAGTAAGTTTTTGCTGGGGTACGGGGTAAATATACATCTCCGAAACTACAAATCTAAGCGTTTTTTAATGTCGATTTAAGAGAAGAACATACCCGTCAACTAATTCAGCAAGTTTAGGGTACAGCTGTTGATCACGCAACTCATTTACTTCTAGAACAGTTGAGTCCATTGATTGCATGTCCACAATATATCGAGTGTGCAAATGACTAACAGCTGCTTTTGTTTTCTCGAGTGACTCCGCACTGACACCACGTTTCTTCTGTCTATTAAGTATTGAAACCTTCCTCTGGTACTCCATCTTCATCAGCTCACCGGCCTAAGAGATAAAGGCATGCATCATGTTACGATAATCATCGGAGCTAGAAAACATTCAGAAAACTAGTAAACAAGAGTTTTTCGGGTGTATTCATCTCTAATTAACATATTTCTGATCATATATATTTCTAGAAGCTCGTTTTATGTCTCCGAGACAACTGGGTTTAAGGAGGTTTTCGTTTCTATGAATATTAAAATCAGTCATTTTGACATGATGAATAAAGTACCTTAACTTCTTCATATAACTTTTTCTCCCACGCCATCAATTTATCTAAGACCGTCGCAAGTGTTTCATTGTCTTCATAGTCATTTTTTCCTCCTTCGGGCATGCCTTTAGAAGACCATGTAATAACACGCATGACTCTTGCCGCATGATCAACGGGCACTGTATAAAGATCAAAAGTTAATAACATGTTCTCATCCACAAGGGACTCGAATAAGCACCTAAAACATAGTATAAAATTGAACAAAAAAACGCTTAGAAAAACACGAAAACTACTGTGGACTGTGAGCATAAAGCTTCAATGGCGAGTTATGTTAACTTCATAGCAGCTAGTGAACATATAAAACTCATGATTGTTCAGAATTACTCCTATCACAATATCCCTAACCCTCATAATAACTTACATCAGTTGTTTTCCTTGCCATCCTCTCTTCACCTCTCCATTTGAGTACAAGTTATTTCGAATATACAGCCATAGGGGGGGTTTGGCACACGACTGATAGTTGATAATTGATTACAATGGTTGATTTGAATAAATGGTTTTATTAACTGGTCAAACTAGGTGATTTTAAATCCACTGCTATGAGCAACTTATTCAAAAACAGCTTATTGTTGTTTCAACCAGCTAAATTATCAAACATTAGCATTAGATAGTTTGACCACCCAATCTTCTATTTGTATCAAAATAAGCTAAAATTGCCCAATAAGATATTTTACCAAACACCCCCATAATTTATTTTTACATCAAAAAGGTGAGAATTTTTTCCAAACATCATAAAAATCTAAACAAGAATCTCAACTCTAGATGAACAGAGTATATTTTTTATATCCAACCAACCCATGTCAAAAACAACTGATTTAAGGAATCTAACTAAAAAAGTGGAAGAACATTTTCCACCTCATACTAGCATTATCAATGATCACATATTATTACTAAGAGACAAAAAGGAGAAATCATGCTAATATCTTATTAGTACACTTTGAAAGAACTAATCTAAGCACAGAACAGATCAAGGACTTAAAAGGAGAGTATCAAACTTCAAAAGTTGCAACATCATTTGTAAAAAAGTAAAGTGAAAGGTTAGAAATTAGGACTTGATAGAAATGTCAATTTCGACCGCGTACACCAATAAATAATTCACTTTAATAAAGCTTGTTCTTACAAGATTAGATCCAAGAAATTCATAAGGAAATAGAAGAGGTATCAAGAAGAGTATCTAGATCAAAGAAAAACCTTCAACAACATGAATTCACTAGTTTCATAATCCCAATATACACCCTCACCAAGCTATCCTAGTGTATCCATGGTCGAAACTCAAGCAGTTGAACCTCTAACCATAAGATCGGATCAAGCATGGTACCATCAATCTAATCCTTAAATTCAATTACCATAATTCTCTACAAAATCTAAAATGTAATGTACCTTTAATTGTAAACAAATACATAAGGAAATTATCTTTCTTTCAAGTATATACCTTTATAAAAATCTAGCTCCAATGAAAATCAAGTTAAATAAATCTCTTGGATTATAATAATTGTTGGACTCTACCATGAAGGAATCATCGTCATCATACTATAGTAACTATGATAAGGGTTTGAGAAGGGAAGGAAGGCGGCAACTCATACTCATAAAGAAGGATACAAATAGAATATTTCCAAGAAGCAATCAAACAAAGAAGAAAACCAAAGAAAATTATATAACCCACTAGATACCTCAATCTCCTATACATAAATTTATTTAAACCTAGATTATGATTTGTGTTGGTTGGCACTTGCATTCACAAATCAAACACATTTGATCAAAATAACCCATTAAATATAATCAAGTCACACATCTAAGCAAGAATCATGCTTTGACTTTGCCATACAAAATACTAAAACCAATTATCTAACCAAGTAAAAGTCCTTAAAATGGGACCACATTCATACATAAAACACAATATTTTCAACTAATTACAATACAAAACAAACCCAATACCTTTATTATCAGCAAAATTAGAATGATAATGCAATTTATGAGCTTCCAACAACTTAGTAACCTCTTGAACACATTCAGAAGCTTTAAGGAAATAATCATCAATCTCCCCTAAAACCTTCATTAAATTCGCCTTACTACCACCATCATCACCACCATTCTCCACCTTAGTAGTCCCTCTCAATACTTCTGCCGGGGCGGTTTTCGAGTGCTCGAAATGCCTCGTTCCCGCATCGGGTGGCGGTGGTGTCTCCATATCCATAGTCATTTTGATCCCCATTTCCATGCCAACCACCTCCACCGCCGCTTTCTCAGGCGTCTTAAAATCAATTCCCTCATCCTCTCTATCTCCCACCACCTCTTCTTCTTCTTCATCTTCCTCTTCTTCTTCTTCATCTTCCTCATCAATTTCATCTAATGAATCACCCATCATATGATTATTATCAGACATAAAAAAATAATCCCAAGCTTCTTCTCTCCTCCCAATTTTCTCCTCACTAACACCACCTACATGGGGTCCGGGTCCACCTACGCGGGGTCCGCCTTCTTCACTTTCACCACTATCCTCCTCATCAAGAGAACCCATACTTGAAACACCTCGTTTCGACACCGAAAACTCTGGCATTGTAACAGAACGCTGAAGAGGGGAAGGAGAAGGAGTGAAGTTGGGTAATGGAGGTGGAGGAGGAAGTGGCTCCGGCTCTGGCTCTGGCGGTGGAGGAGGTGGCGGCGGCTCAGTGGCTGTAGTCGGTGGAGCAGGAGGAGCTGATTCCTGTGAAGTTTCTCCATGGCCATAATCACTTAAAGCTGAACCAGCGTTTTTAAGAGCAATTGCATAGGCAGAATGTCCAACAGCAAAAGCAGTTCTTGCTAAAAGCGCTTCTTTCATCAGGATCTTACGTTCTTTACAGCGAGATACTGATTCTTCATTGTCTATTCTTGATTGCGCACATCCCATTTTTCAAAAATCTTGGAGGGTTTTTTCTTTTTTTAGG
Organism: Amaranthus tricolor; assembly: GCF_026212465.1. Taxonomy (NCBI): domain Eukaryota; kingdom Viridiplantae; phylum Streptophyta; class Magnoliopsida; order Caryophyllales; family Amaranthaceae; genus Amaranthus; species Amaranthus tricolor. The sequence continues at coordinate 15,620,224 of NC_080063.1, read as the reverse complement.
TATTTTTGGAGCGTATTATGATTTTGAAGAAAAGTTGAGAACTTTGAGAAGATTAAGTGTAAACCCAGGTGGGAAATTGGATGAATTTGAAGGAAAGTTGAGAAATTTGAGAAGATTAGGTATGAACCCAAGAAGGAAATTAAAATCTGCAAGTCTAAATTCAAAAAAAAATCAAACTTTTACTGGAAAATTAAACTTTAATGAAATCTAAAGAAAAAACCAGAGATTTGCTCATAAAACTAAACTGGATATTCCACAGTGTAAAAACACTGAAAAATCTTCACTAATAATTTTAAAAAACCACAAATTAAAATGATGAAAATGCAGATATGCAGAAAGAAGAAGATTTAAGGGAAAAAAAAAAGGAAGAAAAAGAGAGCTTAAGGATTGAATAACAATGGAGGGGAGAGAAAAGAAAGGGACAGAAACACTGACAAAATTACAGAAAATGGTGATAGGTTGTGGTCACTGGTTTTGCTGTGTGAGAAGGAAAAGCGGTGGAGAGGATTATACGCGCTGGATGAGCGTATGTAGGGAATATAACAAATCTTATAATGTTCTCAATGAGTTTAAAATTGCAACGTACACATTTTTTCATGCAAAGCTGTGTCTAGGGCTGTAAATGTGGTCAGAAACCTGTTTTACCGACTTGTTACCGATCGATACCGAACCCGTTTTTGACCGAATACAAGTGACCAGATACCGACCGCTACCGAACCCGAATGGTGACCGAAACCGTTTCCGACCTGTTTTACACATACCGAAACCGACCGGTACCGAACCTGTTTTAAACCGAAAACCGTTTTCGACCTGTTTTTATCATACCGTGACCGACCGATACCGAACCTGTTTTCAGACCGAAACCTGTTTTTGACCCGCTTAATACCCGTTTTTAACCGACCGTTTTTGACCGAATCTATATTGTACCGAACCTGTATTATACCGAACCTGGAACCTGTTTTGTACCGAACCTGTTTTGGACCGAACTTATCTACATAATTCTTCTAAGTTGTCAAAATATAATAAAATTTTATATAAAATAATTAAATTAAACTTAATTATATTATTTCTATATGATAAAAATTAAATTAAATATAAATTTTTATAAAATAAATATATAAATTATAAGTTAATATATATTAACTCAGTAATTTAGTAAAGCCTTTTTCTTTTCTAAAAAATTAAGTATAAATTTTACAAAACTCAGAAATTGCAAAATTGCATAAACATAGTTCATACTTTGCAACCAATATAATTACCAAGTTCAAGTTAATTTGCTGACTAATTAATACTGTATTAAAATCAACATATAACAATATAAACCAATACAAAATATTAACCTATGAAATTGATAAACCACTTTCATTTCATTTAATAGTTTAGACGAAATTTAAAATAGATCCATTACATTTTTTTTCCCTACCAATAATATAAACATCAATAATCCTAACTACACAAAAAGTCTTTTCCAAATTTTAGTTATGCATAAGAAATTGCAAAAGTATAACTCATTTCATCACTTTTCTTTAATTTTCTCAGAAGTATAACTCATTTCATCACTTTCATCTTCTTCCTCCTCTTCCATCACCACCTTAGATCTCCTGCTCCTAGTCCTCAATGCGACACCGCCTTTCAATAATCTGTAAGGAACTGCTCCACCAAACTTAGTGTACCTTAAGATCATATAAAAGTAACAACTTTCAGATACTGAGTATTATGATTAAGAGCATGAGATGGAAAAACGACAGAAAGTTATAATAAATAAAATAAAAAAAATATAAATTAATTATAAAATATAAATTGGGCGCTCAGATATGATAATTTGGTAAAAAACCCAATTACAAGAAAAAAATCTTCATAGAGCACTACACTTACCTGAAGCATTATCATCATGATCAGTGTTATTTTCCTCAATAACACTTAATATCTCCTTCGCATTTTCCTCGGGTTCAAACCCAAATAGCCAATTTCGCGTTGTCACCAAAATTTCAACATTTTTTGGTAACAAAGAAGATCTCAATTTGTTAAGGATCCGACCACCAACACTAAAAGCAGATTCAGATGCAACAGAAGTAATTGGAATGGCTAGAATATCTCTAGCCATTAGTGCGAGTGTTGGATAAGAGGTAGACTGTCCCTTCCAATATTCAAGAACATCAAAACCATCATAATCAACAACAAGAGACATGGCCAAATAAGAGTCCACATCACCTCTCGCCGTCCTAGATGCAGAAATACGAGGAAAATCATGACGTAACTTGCGCATTTGGAACGGACGAGGAGGACCAAGGTTTGACGGAGAGGGTGCAACAGGAGCAGATTGAGTGGTATTCATATAACATTCATATAAAGCAACAAACGCAGCAAGCACATCATTTACCTTTTGTTCAACCGCAGTAGGTACATACAGCATAGCATAATAATCACTAAGGAAAGTCATCTTAAAACGGCGAAAATAGATTCAACAAACCTTTCACAAACATGAATATAGATTCACCATCGTGGGGTGGGGGAAAACGGCGAAAATTTAACAAAAGGGAATGGATAATTAGTTGCAAATAAGGGTGGGCAAACGGGACCTGATCCAACCCAATCATATAATACTCAATGACCTAGCTCAAACATAAGAAGAAAAAAATGAATCAACATGTTGAATGTTGACCAAGTTACACACAAAACCAAAAAATGACCCAACCCAAACACCTTACTTGAGACCCAACCCAGACACAACACGCTAGCCTGATTGTCGACCTTTAGCTGCAAAGCTGTCAGTATAGGCTGGTAGGCTATCTTAATAATTAGAGCTAAAGGAACAAAATACTGAAGTCATGGCTGTTGATGTTTAATAATTGATTATTGACACCAATTGGTATTTTTAATTTGGTTATAGGTGAGCATCATGACAGGAAACTAGTTAGAACTACTGTTGTGCTGATTGTGGGTGCTGCCCTTTTTGGTGTCTTCGTGTACTATGGATGGAAATGGAAAAGACAAAAATATGGTGGGAACTTCTCCTAAGTCATTTGTCAATTAGCAGTCTCAACTTTGATCTTATGAGATTGACAGGTAGTTGTTGCTAATGTAGGACGGAAGAACACAAACAAGCACGAAAGAACTTTGCACGACAGCACACTTCCACTAAATGATGAAGTAGAACTCCAAGATTTACCTAAATATAGTTTATCCTCCAAACGAAATCACCAAAACCTCCTCTTCTTTCTCTTCTCTGCATATCATGGACATAAAAATAGTTTATCCTCCTAACACCCATCTGAGCAATGGACACTGGCAAAGAATGATTCTTAGCTTCTAACTATTTCAAAAAGATACAAGAAATTTGTAAAATGTAGCAATTTAGTCATGGTGTCCTACCATATTCCTTCAACATTAACTCAAAACACTTCATCTGTAGGCCCCTGAATGGAATTACCACAACAGTGACCCCCGCAAAGAAACCCTTCACTACTTCCATCTAGATGCAATGGTCATATCATAGTATCATACTAGTAGTTTAAGCTAGACAAGTGCAGGATAATTTTACTTTGTAAAGAATCTAAATGAAAGATGCTGGAAACTGAACACATAGCAACAACCAACAAACTAATATAATTTCAACTGATTCTATAATAAACAGAACTTTCCTACAAAATCAATGATGTTATCATCAATAACAGCAATAACAACGACACCGACACCGACACAGCAATAACAGCAATAATCAAGGTTAGGGTCATTCGTTTCATACTCTATCACATATTCAGATTCAATTAATCTGGCATGGTAAAGAAATACAGATTGGAGAAAATCAGAAACTTACCTATTGATGGTTTCAAGATTGAAGAAGATGACGATATGTAGCAAGATTGAAGATGGGAATGGGAATGGGAGTGTTTCAAGAAGAAGAAGAAGAAGAAGATGGGAGAGAGTGCAGCAGTGAATGAGTGAAGGAAGCAAATGAGAAATGAATGACGGCTAGCAATTAGCATTAGGGTTTTGAAAAAGTTAGGGTTTGGGCTTATCAACGGTTTAGATTAGATCCCTTGATCTAACGGTTCATATTAGTTTTTTTTTTTTTTTTTTTTAATATATTAGAGTATGTTTAATCAATGGTTTAGATTAATTGATTTCAAAATGAAGGGTTATGATTTATCATGCCTTTTGCCAAGTTGACAATCCATGTATTGAGGTTGTGCACCAATGGGATAATCTTATGTGTTTTTTTTTTTTTTTTACAACTAAATTTTTTTTTAAAATATGAGTAATTCATTGATTTAATGGTTTCTAAATAAACTTCTTAATTTTAATAAATAAACCTCTTTCTTTCTTATTTCTAAAATATATATATATATATACTTCTAATTATGCAACTATTATTTTATTTGCCAAAAAAAACAATGTTATAATGTTATTGGTATTTATATAATTCTATATTGAAATTGAAAAGTCTATAAATTACACCCAAAAAGATAATCGTTAGAATAATTCACGAGTTGATTTATCAAATAGAAATAATTAACATGATATGATCAAATATATTAATTAATTATAATCAATTTATCAAGTTGAAATAACCAGACCTATGATCAAATATATTAATTAACTTAAATAGAGTTCGTTTAAAATCAAACTTATCATTATGACCGATCACATTAGTTGAAAATAACACACCCCATGGACAAACGAAGGTCAATTCAATCAGTGATGAAGATATATTATTAAGACAATCTAACAAACTTACATTGTGACATTAATAACATATTATTGTTGTAAATTGTAATTGTCTAATTGATATTAGATGAAGTCGATCAATTAACATGTTATGATCTATTAATTAACTTAGACGGAGTTGATTAGTTGAATTTGATGTCATAAAACTCATAACCTAACGACATCTATAAAACTTGATGTGAGGTTCCACCTTCTATATATCATTCCCATCATGGATAAACGCATGATCAATGACATTATGAGGCAACACGATGCGATTTTTTACCAAATTGGAACAGAATAATTGGAACATAATTGAACTGAATTAAATCATGGTTTAAATGAATTGAACTGAACCGATATCAACCAAATTAACCGGAATATCGGTTTAACTGAATTGAACCGAACCGATACCAACCAAAACTGAACTGAACAGAACTGAATCCCGGTTCAACTAAATTGAACTGAACCGATACCGACCGATTGTGACCGACCGATTCTGACCCGCATACCGATTGTGACCGACCGATTACCGATTTTGACCGCCCGGTTATGATCTGTATACCGATTACGACCTGCAAAAAACCGTTTTTGACCGACCGAATGTGACCTGTTTCCGGTAATGACCGGACCGATAAATACCGGACCCATACCGACCGACACCCGCAACCAGAAAAAAACCGGATTCGACCGGATACCGAATAAACCGACCGATACCGACCGGTACCGAAAGACTTATACGACCTGCTTTTGACCGACCGTTTTTTACCGAACCTGTTTTTGACCGACCTGTTTCCGACCTTTTAACCCGTTTTTACAGCCCTAGCTGTGTCGTTTTGATGGTATTAATGTTAATGAGAAAATTTTGTGGGGGTGGGGTGTTTACATGTCCAAAAAGTTTGGCATAGACTTAATCAACCCTCAACACTATTTTAGCATGGGCGGTTTTAAACATATTTAAAAAAGTGTTTGGTTACCTACTGGCTACTACTAACAAAAATCATACATATTAACACATTTGAATTTTTATTTCTACTTATAATATAATAAATACTACTCTTTTATTTGTACTTGTAATAATTGCATTTGAATTTCCTGTTAATTTTATTATTTTTGGGTCAAAAAAATTAAAATTTTAGCTATTTTTCTATTTTCTACTTATAATATTTTTATGGTTTATATTTAGTTATTTTGAACCGTCATATATATATATATATATATATATATATATATATATATATATATATATTATTAGCATAGTTTTATTTGTCTTCTGTCAATTTTAGAATGTTAATGAATGAAGGGCCTTGATTTTCTAAACATAATAAAATAAATAGGGACACCTGTATTAGCATGCATTAGACTTAAAAATTATTAAAATAGTAAATATTTTTATTTAATAGGTACAATTATTAAGAAATACTTAAATTAATACATTTTAACATAGCTTGGATCAAAATTTAAACAAAACTTTGCTTATTATGTCGTGAAAATGGTGTGTAATTAGGCAAAGGTAAAGGTAAATAGTGATTAGTGAATTTTGTTTCCTTGTTGAAAGAAAATGGACCTTTTTCTTTTCTTTTGACTCGAAACAAAATGTTATAAAAAGGTGAAAAAAAAGTTGGGTTGCTCCTTTTCAACCAAGTGGGTTGTGTAATCAATGGTACTATAGACTAAAGGTGGTCATGATCGGGTTGCGTTAGAATTTGTTTGGATAAAAGCGACAAAGTGTTAATAAATAACGGTTATTTATAAGGTTAACAAATCATTTTTATGTGGTAGTATTTGATAAGGTAAAAATTTTGTTATTTTATTTTATTTTATTTGGTTTTGTTGATTTTATTATTATTCTTTTTGCTTTTTCTGGCTATTTACAAATTACGTTTATTAATTAGGAATTTTTAGTTAATAGTCATTGGTTGATTACTGATTGAAATGACTGATTTGATTAAATAAATATTTATTATTTGAATTGATTAATTGATTTTGAATATATTGCATAGAAATATTTATTCAAAAACAATTGATTTATTGAAATTAATGTAATTGTCTACACTGAATTTTCATATTTAACGTCATTAATTGTGGAGGGAGGTGGGCTGGTGGCGTCTGGCAGCTGATGTGATGGATTGGTGGCGACAACCGGAGCATGGTGGAATGGTGGCGTCTGTTAATGACGAGTGATGATTTTGGAAGTAGTGGATGAGGTGACTGTAAAGCGGGAATCAAAGACAAAGGCAATTGCAACTGATTAATTTGGGGTTGGGGCTTTATTTTTCTGTTTTAACAATCTTTTAAAAAATAGAAGGGACATGTGTCTGATGGGGTTCAAAATCTTGCTCACTTATATGGAAGACAAGGCACTTATCAAGTGATTTGGGTGAATTTTCTTTAATGTTATATGATTTTATTTTAAATTTAAGTGATGTCAAATGACCTCTGTGACATCAAGTTACATCCGACTCTAGATCTTGTCTTAGTTTTAGACTTTTAGCAAATACTATTTTTCTAGATAGATTTTGGGTTCGATTCTCACCTAACTCCTTTCTATATAATAAAAATAAAAAATTAGTATAAAATGGGAAAATATAACTATGTTAACTTCATTGATCAACAAATGAAAAACTTTAAGAATATATAAGATAGCTAAATAGATGCACTACTTGTACAATAACTTCTCAAATTACTATAATTATACTGCTTTTTTTTTTGGCATAGACTATATATTATTATATGATATTACTAATCCAAATCAACAATTAAGCAGGCTAATAACTCATAATTAATGGTATAGCTTAAAAATAATAATATGCTTAAGCATTAATACGATTGCTAAACAATACATTCTAACACCCATTCTTGCTAATTGTTCCTTTAAACACATATATATAATCCCCATTTTCGACACCATGCCAACGAAGGCTACAATTATCGCGCATAATCCTCTGCTTATGAATAAATATATAATCGTCCATAGGCAAAATGCGCCTACTTAATAGTAATTGTCTCACATCATTAACACTTGAAGTATCCTTCATCTCTAAGGGTATGATCGCCGCATTAAGCAAACTTTTCGAGGTTTGTACAACCATACTTAGTTTCCTGCATGGAGGATCAACTTTAATTCGGTTCATGCTCTTAAGAAAAACTGTAATTTCAGAGTTTATAGTAATCCCATACTCACCTAAGCTTCGAAATTCTTCTTCAATTTCCACCCCTGAAACATAGAGTAACATCCTATTTATAGGTGTACCGTCAATTATGTGGATTTTCTCCTTTAGGCTTCGAACTGTTTCTGTTATGTCGACTTCTATGATCATTTGCCTAGAAGAAAATTTTATGGTGATGGGAAATTTGTTGTAGCTCGAGTTATTATGATCTAAGTAGTAGGTTGTTGGTGGCGTGACAATGAGATCGATTTTTGTACCTTCATGGATGGTCGGATAGTCATCCATGTCGAGTCCATCGATTAGTTCTAGGCCAAATACGTAGAGTGTTTGTACGTGTATAGGGATGCCTAGGATTTTCGAGATTTTTTGTTTGATTTGAAGAACGGGTTCTTGGTGTGTTATTTCAATGGAAAATGTATTAGAGCTAAAGTCTATGATGATTTGCATTGTTGAATTATGTTTGTTTGGTATGAGGAAAGGAAGGAAATGGAAAAGATTTGTATTTAATGCTGATATTTTAAGGCAAAACTCATGTTCAAGGTATGATTATAGAGGAATAACTAATAAGCTTCATGTTCATAGAATGAACATTAGTGACTTGTGTTTGTTTTTTCATTCTGATTTCATGCCTACATGCTTTAGAACATGTTTGTATCATGCTAATTGGATAATTTTGAATGGAAGTTGCCACATGTAATCCTCTGCCTCCTTGAGTTTGGCATAAACAAAGTACATTAATTATTAGAAAAGATTAGTCAAAATATCTAAATTTACTGATATTCCTACCATAATTCTAACTTTTATTTAAATATGAATAATTTCAAATATATGAGTGTATTGGTCAAGAATGCACCAAAGTCACCTATGACCTATAAAATAAGCCATTTTGCATAAAAAAAATAATAAATTTTTTTTTTGAAAGAAAAAATAACATAACAAAATTAAATTATAAAAAACTTGAAAAATTTATAAATAATTAAACAGAAAAATCAAGATTATTTTTTGTTCTTAACTTTAAATTTTTAATATTTTTTATTTTTTATTTATTTTTTCTTTTTTAAGCAATCACTCGCTCCGTTTCCATATATTTTTCTCAAATGAAATTTACGAATTTTAGTGTCAAACTTTGACTATGATTTCTCATCAATTTATATGAAAAATTATATTCATATGGGATCTTGATAGATTTGCCTCAACATATATTTTCTAAAATTTCAACATTTTAGAATTTTTAAAAACTCACAATTAAAATTATTTAACTTTTAAGTTTTCGTTGGAATCTGCGCAAAAAGTGAATGGACAAAAAATTAAAACAAAGGTAGTAACCTGTAAAAATTGATCACCATTTAAGCTATAATGTTTCTGATTGTTTGGCCTTAAAATTGAGATTATTTATTGTTAATTAAAAGTTAAATTATTATAGAATAATCAATAAAAAGTTAGATTATTAAGGATAATTTTTCCTAATTATTATGAGAATAAGTCAAAATTTAATTTTTTAAATGATATTAAATTATATACCAAGAAAATGTGCGGATAAAAATTAAAGAAAGAAGTATAAGTTATATAAAAATATAGCAAACCAAATAGATGGATAAAAATAAAATATATAACAAACAAATGAACATAGTATGAGAATTTCAAAAATGTTTATTTTCAATAAGGTCGTTTTATATATATTACTCCTCTTTATATATATTAAGTGCTTCTTCCTATGGTACCTTTTAGTTATGGAAAATAAAAATGAAAAGTCAAGTAAAAATAACTTGTATGTGTGTTTTTTGTATCATGAATTCATGGCATTAAGGGAGCTTATCCAAAAGTATTGGGATTTGAATAGAGCATGTGTAACTTGAATTAAGCAATTAGGTAATGAAAAACTCATTAAAAGGTTCAAAATAAACAATTGCAAAAGGATTTTACCCTATTATTCAAGTGTTACAAAAAAGACTTAAATTTAGATTTTGATCCTTTTATGAGTCAAGTTTTATTAGGTGGGGAGAGTTATCATGTTTGACTCAAGTCAAGGATTTGTCTAAGGGTGTGGTTCTATATTATGGATAAATTAGGATCTAAATCATGTCATATTCAATATAGCTCAGTCATAATCAATTATAATTCATATTAAATCGAGTTCGTTCACTTTTTTGATTGGGCGTAGGGTTCGGTTGACTTTAAATACAGTCATGTTGGGTTCAATTGGGTTTAGTTTAGGTCAAATTTGTGTTATTTGCCATTTACATTAACCTCAATTGATTATGAGCATTTGAGCTAATTAGTGTTTTAACCTCTGAGCAATCATAACAATCTTTAGCCAATGGCTAGAATAACTCCCCATTTAAGTCTTTAATCAAGCCAAAATCAATTAGAGTCTCATCATCATTAAGTCATTATAAGGGTTGAGTTAACCCCAACCCTAGAAAACTATTCACTACTCATAATTATAACTATCAAATCCATTATAAACATAACAACCATACATTTAAACATTAATAGCATAAATCTGGATAAAGACAAAATAAATAAACAATAACAATTAAGAAAAATTGTAAACTAACTAAAATTAATAAATAAACATTAGAAAATTAAAAATAACCGAGATTAGAAATTATTCACAAAATATAAGAGACATTGAAAAAATAACAAGGAAAAATCATATATTATTCGATCACCAAGCTCCATGAAAGTACCTTAGAACTTCAAATAAATACCAAGAGAAGAGAAGATAAATTTAATCAACAAAAAATAATATATAAAATAAAGCCTTGGTTGAAAAAATTAAAATTAAGAAAATAAGCTAGGGTTCATAAGAGGAAAAAGGAAAAAAATAAAATAAAATAAAATAAAATGCTACAGCTTCTTCGGGTGCCCTTTTGTTCACCGAAAATTGCTTCCTTGAAGCAAATTGGGCTTTGAAAATTATAAGCCCAACAGGAGAAACATCATGAAAATAAAATTGCCCAGATGGTAAGGGTTACCTGGTGGAGAAAATTTGAAATAGTTGAGCAAAAAAAAAATTAATTAAATAAGCCAAGTTTTAAAAAAATCCCAAAAGTAAGCGTCAAAACCCTAAAGTTGTGCTTTGGAGTTGTTCGCAGTTACTAAATGCGAATAGACCTGTTCTACAAAAATGCAGATCAGTTTATGTTTTTCGCAAATTTTCCATTTCTCAAAACCCTTAATTCATTCAACATTCTCCCTCTAAAACCATTGATTCATTCCACCAAATCTTGCATTTCTCTTTCAATTTGGCACTTCAAAATTAGTGTGGGATACTCTAGCTTTCTCAAAGGTAAATTTTTTTGTGTTTTTTTGGTGTGTATTTTGGTTTTTTGGGTTTTAACCAAATTTGTTTATTTTATCAAATGTAGGTTTCTAGTTGTTAAATCAAGACTAATCTTAATCATCCATAAGCATTGAAGGTAATTTTCAATTGTTTTTATAGCTTTATATTGAATTTTGAAGTAATGTTGTTGTGTTATTTGAATATTATTAGAAATGTTGATGTTGATGTTGATGTTGGTATTAGAAATATTATTGGTGAACTTATGAATTGATTTATTATTTGGATTTTATGTGTATTATATGTGTATGAACTTAGCTACGTTATGGATTTGAATAATTTTAGACCAAAAAAGATTATAATCAAATGAATATAATGTACTTGTATGGGCATGATTTGATGTTGATGTTGATTTTCTTTGTATTAATGTAGAAAATGGCATCATTTCGCGTGACTATAGTATGTTTTTGGAATGGTTCTATTAGAGAAAATAATGGCAAAGTTCATTATGTTGGGGGAAAACGAAAGTTGTTTGCTTGCAATTCAAACATGGATTTGAACCACTTTAGACGTTTTATATGTTCTAAGATTAGATTGAACCCTACTAGAAGTACCGTAAATATAAGCTTTAAATATGCCTTGAGTGGAGAATTTATTGCCTTTCCTGTTGAGGATGATGAGGCTATAGATGCGATGTGGGAGTATTCAAAGTCCACCCAAATTCCCTCTTTGGAGTTATATGTAGAAGAAGTACTATTAGGGAATATAGTTGCTTCGAAAAATCCTACTCCTACCCGTATGCCTATATTAACTCAGGAAATTGTAAATCCCGCCGTTTCTTCCGCATCTTGTGTTTTTTCTCAACCCCCCACGAATCAAGTTCCAATTGATTCAATGGTTAACTTAGGAGAAATAGCTGAGATGGGACCTTGGGATGATGGAAATGAGAGTAATGAGCTCATTGACAATCCTTCTAAGGACGATGTGGATGTCGATGAGGATGCGCTGGCAAATGACATGACTCTAGGCAACATTCCTACAATCATTCCTCCTACAACTTATGCCCTCTGTCCACCTTTAGACGAGTATGCGGAGGACAACTCATGGAGGACTTGGGCTTGTGATACCACATACACCGAACAGGGAGAGTTTGAGAAGGGTATGATGTTTGATAGCAAGGAGTCGTTGTTGGAAGCTATCAGAGTGTATCATATTGGGAGAAATGTCGAGTACAGAACGGAGACCTCGAACCAAACTGTCCTTTCCTTGAAGTGCAAGCGGGGTTGTTCGTGGAAACTTAGGGCTACGTTTGACTCTTATTTATCTTCATGGATTATTGTTACCTATAAGGGTAAGCACGGTTCCTGTGTATTGGGTAGTGACAGTGTTTCGGCTGGACACATTCACCTTACATCTTCTGTCATTAACAATGTTATTAGAAATTGTGTTGCTAAAGACCCATCCATTAAGTTATCTATCATACGGCAGATGGTTAAAGATCGTTTTGGTGTGGATGTGAATTATAAGAGAGCGTGGTGTGCAAAGCAACAAGCGTTGTTATCCATTTACGGGACTTGGGAAGATTCTTACTCACTCCTTCCACGCTTTCTAGAAGCTTTGTAACATTTTAACCCGGGGTTAGTACTTGAGTGGTATTTTAAGGAGGACAATGACATAAGTGTATATGTGAGACCTAATATTAGGACCTTCCAACGTGTCTTTTGGGCCTTTAAACCTTGCATTGAAGGCTTCAATTATTGTAAATTTCTTATCGCCATTGACGGCACACACTTGTATGGTAAATTAATTACATTTAATTCTAATCCACATTTAGTTAATTACATACTAAATACATTTGCGATCGTTAGCTGTGGGTGTGGGAGCATATTCTTATCGGCCAACCTTACAGAATGGTTGGTCGTGGTGATACTGCTCCTCCACCACAACTCCCACATGATATTGCGTATGGTTCGAGGTGGAATTTTACACGCCGGACGCGCAAGCACACCGGTAGCGGTCTAGGATTCTACCGATATCAGTTAGACCTGCTACGACCCAACCAGGTAAACATTTCAGTACTCATTAACATTAGTACAATTTAATCAACATATCACTTACCTTTTCATAATATGTACTTTAGTTTTGTGGGACCCATACCCAGCGGAAGCCTACACAGTTGTACCCGAACACTCGGGGATTCATTCAGGGGCGTGGAGGGCTTCTGTGCCACTCATACGCTTCGACATTGTCGAAGTACATCTACCAGAGCGCGTAATGCGCCAATATGGGTTGGTGCAGGGCATTCCACCGCCTTGTGACACTGAACCCCAGCTGCACCTAATTTTGCGCAAAAATCAGGCTGGGACAAACTGGATGGAGATCAACTGGCGTCACATCGCTCGTTGGGATGCTAGACTTGAGCTGCTAACACAAGGTGCGCCAATCGATGTTCATGGCGCACCTACTACACCAGACTACATGCCGTGGTTCCTCTCCATCACGCGCCGATGGATAACACCACGTGCCATCTTCGAAGCATCACATTACGCACCAGTTGCGCCTACGATGACCCAATTTGTAAGTCTTCATTTGAATTTTTATGATTAAGTTGCCAATTAAATAATATAATGTTACATTAACTAAATATTAATTGCAGGCACAAGGTGTGGCAGACGTGATGCGGTACAGCCACGAGGATCCGGTGAGGGAGATTGCCCATGGCATGCTCGTCGGCTCGCAGTTCTAGCCCTTCATACCAGAAGTCGCTGCAGATTCCTCAACGACTACCGCCCATATGCACGTCTCATCTCCTGCTTATGACTACCATTTATAGGAGATGGATCATTCATACCCCGTTGACGCTGCGGGGACCTCGCAGGCTGGGCCATCACAGCCATCACAATATCAATCCCCTCCACTGCCAGAGTGACACCCGAACGTCTCTTAGTATCGTAGGAGGCGAAGGAGACCAACTCAGTTGGATAGAGTAGATGAGGGTTCGTGAGCGTTAACGTTTAACTTTTGTGTATTTGGATGGACTATGTACATATATATATATATTTTAATTGATTTTTATATTTCAAACATTTGTATATATATTTTATTGAATATGTATATGCTTAATTACTTTATCTTAGGATCCAAGCTTTGACTTATTAATGATCGGAGTTTTGGCGATTAATCATGTCGCCTTAAAGATACATCGAATTTTAATTACTTATTATATTGTCTTTAGTGCAAATACAACAAACAACAACTCAAAAATAAAGAAAAAAAATTATTAACCACCTGTTCGCAGTTAGTAGCTGCGAACAGCCATAAAAGACAAACTAGTTGTTCGCAGTTACTAACTGCGAACAGCTATTTTGTCTTTTATGGCTATTCGCAGTTACTAACTGCGAACAGCTCCAAACCATAGGTCTGGGGTTTTCACGCTTACTTTTGGAAAAAGTTTGATTTTGAGTTTATTTAATTAATTTTTTTTTAGCTTACGTTTTTCAAATTTTCCCTGGTGGAGGGCATCAGATTCGCAGGATTGAACCTCAACAGCTGCGTTTTACTCTTGTTTTGCTGCTGTTGGCACGTGTGAATTTGGGGAACGTGAAGTTGTTCTAGATGATACGATTTATCGTTCTCTCTTTTGGTTTTATGTCATTTTGAAAAGGCAAAATTATAAAAAACTACCTAATCTATATCCCATTTTGTAAAAAACACCTAATGTAAAAATTTTTGCAAAAAACTACCTTATATAATACAATTGTTTGCAAAACACTACCTTATAACGGTTTGTGGCCTTTGACCGTTAAGTATAACCGTTGACCCTCATGTGACAGTCACGTGATTCATTAAACCCATCTTCTTCTTCATTTCAGCGTGTTTCGATTCATTTCTTGTTGCTTGTTCATTTATCTAGCTTCTTGGGTTTTCCCCATTTCATTCAAATATCTCGCCCTTAAAAATTTCCACTTCATTTCAATTGGTTGAGCTTCAACTAACTTATCCAGAATCTTCAATGCTTCTTCATCTTCCCTAATTTCAAGCTTTTTCTGTAATAATTTCCACAGATTATCCACAAACTCAGAATTTGATTCCATTAATCGAGATAGTGGTGATTTTTCTTCATACCCAGCCTCAATTTCATTGGAGTTTTCAACTTTGTCTTCTTCTATTGTTGATTCTTCCATAGTTGGTGTCAAAGATTCCGCCTTTACGGCTATTTCCTTAAACTTTGAGGCAATTAAGGTAGCTGCCATTTGAGGGATTAATGTCGAAATTACAGGAACTTTTAGCAAAAATGAAAATTCTGGAAGAGGGTTTTAGTTGGGTTTTTGAGGAGAAAGAAAATGAAGCAGTGGAAGGATGAATATTGTGGTTGGATTTGCGGGATAGAAGGGAAGCAGTGGGAGGATGAATATTGTGGTTGGATTTGCGGGATAGAAGGGAAGCAGAGGAAATGGTCAAAGCAGAATCCATTTGAGGAATAAATGGAAGATTTCAAGAGATAAATGAAGAGAACAGAGAAAGATGAAGGTGAATGTGTAGAAGTTTCAAACTCTTAAAGTGTGATGGGAGCCAAAGAGGGCTATTAGCAGCAAGAAATGAATCGAAACACGCTGAAATGAAGAAGAAGATGGATTTAATGAATCACGTGAGGGTCAACGGTTATACTTAACGGTTAAAGGCCACAAACCGTTATAAGGTAGTGTTTTGCAAACAATTGTATTATATAAGGTAGTTTTTTGCAAAAATTTTTACATAAGGTAGTTTTTTACGAAATGGGGTATAGATTAAGTAGTTTTTTATAATTTTGCCTTTTGAAAATGCTATAACTCTTCCGTTAAAATCTCAAATTTGACATGTGATCAGTCGATTCGAAGCTATTAAATCCAATTTCTATGTCACATTAATATATCCACCAAAATCCAAGTGACTTGACTTCCCTTTGCACTTAAGTTATCTTTTCATGAATAATGCTTCTTGCTTTGCTTGTATTAGACTTTTCTTCACCTCTTGGTCTAATTTCTTCCTTGACTTTGATCTATTTCTCCTCCAATCCTATGGAAAATTTAAGGGTATTCTCCTAGCATGCTAAACTAATGTTTCTAAACGTTTTTTGAGTGAAAAGGTCACAGAAAATGAATTTGGGTGAACCTCATGGTTACCACATGAATTTTAAAAAACTTTTGTTACTACGTGGAAAACTCTATTACCTCACTGTCCGTTTGGTTAGTGGTACTAAATGGTGGTAATGAGAATGATTTATAGTGTAAAATTTCATCAAAAGTTTCATATCATTCTCATGGTAATAAAACTTTAATCACCAAAAAGCTTTTTTGTTTACAAATTTCTATTACCGCCTAATACCACCTCTCTCAATGGTGATGCATTGGAATGAATTTTATGAAGAAAATGAGATGATTGAAGTTGAACAAGTATGGCCATCAAGGTAGCCAAGAGATTTTTCAACTAAAATTACACTAGTTTTTCATTCTCATTACCACCGTTTATCACTATCTACCAAACTGGTCGTCAGGGTTACCTCGTGGAATCTCCCTTTAAAATAAATTGGTCAAACTTTAATAATATTGGATACAATTTCTTAGACGCATAAGGACCTGTTAGAGTATAAATCAAGAATAAGTCTAATATAGATTCAATGCACAATATTTTTACTATGCACCATTCCTTAGTAGCCTAATCCATAACCTAAACTTTAAACGTCTTTTCACTAACCCATAACTCATAAACCAAAATCAGCCTGGTTCAATTTTTTAACGAGCCCAATTCAAGGTTAGATTGAAAATTGATATGAAGCTACTCGATATTGTTAATGGTGACTTGAGTACACTATTATTGAGTGTGTAAGTGTGTGCATTGAGTATGCACATTAAGAGGGATTTATGAAGGTGTTTCAGTGTGATTCAATGCATGGAGTTATTGGTGTATTGATAGGTGTTTTAAACATGAATGTTAATTAGCATGATGAATGATAGTTAATGAGAAGATTAAAGAGTGAAGAAAAGATTTTGTACGAAGTTCCTTGAACAAGGTACTCAAAGAGTCAAAGGTCACCTATGCCTTGAACGAGCAAACATAATAGAAGAAGTCAGTAGCTTAAAGACAGTAGGTGCTCGAACGAGTAGGAAATGGCTCGAACAAGCACTGCAGTAAATCATAAAACAATAAGTTATGATCATCATGCTCAAACAAGCATCACAAGGGCTCGAAGAGCGGTTTTTCTAGACTGTTCATTAGATCCGTTTTGTGGCTATTTATGTTCATAGAGGTGTTTAATATGTAATTCATTCCTAGTCTTAATTGTGTAAGACTCATTAATGTAATTAGTCCCTATAAATAGAGAGCTCATATGCTCATAGAAAATATCCACAAAATATCCCTGAGCCTAAACACATAGCATAATCTCTTCTCTATTGTAACTTTTTATTTTGAAAGTTCTTTGAACTCTTTTGTGATAATATAAGTGAGATACTACACACTCCGAGGACGTAACCTATATTGGATGAACCTCGTAAAATCTTCGTCATTTTATTGCATATTTATCTCTTACAAATATTATTTTCATTGAAAGTGTAATATTTTCATTGCAGGACTTCATACCTTCGATCTTGGTGATACCAGAGTTTGAAATACATTGTTTGAACTATAATCTAGTATCGTTTACACTAGGGCTGAACAGAGTTTGGTCTAAACCGTAAACCAAAACGGACCAAACCATAATTTAAATATTTGGTCTGGTCTACGGTCTAAATGGTCTGGTCCGTTTTTTTTTATTAAAAAAAAAGGTTTCCGGTCCGGTCTCGATTTAAAAATTTTCAGACAAGACCAGACCGGAAAACCGTAATAAATTCCGGTCTGGTGAAAACCGTATACCGTAGACCGGAATCCGTAATTTCCATTTTATTTAAAATTTTAAATGTTAGTTTATTGTTACTGCAATGGAAGTAAGACAAAGCGTTACCGAGAGTGGATAGATGAGAGAAATTTAAATCCAAAAAAAGAAAGTAAATATTTATTTTGCTGACCAATTTACACAAATTAACTGTAAGTAGCTGCGTAAGGAACAGAGATATAAACGAGAAGAGAGAGAGAAATATGCGAGCAGTAAAGGATGATTTTGACTGAATATATTACATCTTATTTTTTCACAACTAAACTCTACCAAAATATTATCAAGTGTTTTTATTGCGCAAAGGAGAAAGAGAGGGAAATGATTGAAGGGAGGAGAGCAATTTTCAGCGAACGTTTTGCATATGGATTTATGCCAGGAAAATGGAAGTAGTGGGATGATTCTCTAAAAAAAGGAAATGATGGATGAAGTCGCTATTGCTGAGTGCTGACTAGTGACTACTATAAATTTACTTTATGTTCTATATTATAAAATTAGTGATGCACTTAACTATTGAAAATTTATAGTGTTTCGGATTTGGTGATGAAATTTGTTTACAGATTATTGTTTATCTTAGATTCTCAATTAAAAAATACAAAAAAATAAAAAAAATCGTAGACCAGACCAAACCAGACCGTTCTAGAACGGTCTTGTCTGGTCCGGTCTGGTCTAAAAAATTTCCAGACCGAAATTTCTAATCTGGTTTGATTTTTCTGTCAAACCAGACCAGATCGGACCGTGTGCAGCCCTAGTTTACACCACTGAAACCACACCAAATCGACTAAATGAATAACAACTCATGTTGTATCAGACCATCTCATCATGAAACAAATTTATCTAATTAACCTATTTATTAATTGATAGCTTTAATAAAATTGTAAATAATTAATTTAAGATTATAATAAATAATTATTTAAAGGTTATAATTGGTGATATTACTCGGTCGAATGTTTTGACTTTTGAGGGTTGAAATTGAAACACTACAAAAGAGTAATAAATATGGCGGTCTTCGGAACATTTGAAGTTTGAACACAAATCTTCCATACTCGTTACCCAGTATCCATTTCACTGGGTTTCACCTTGTTTGTCTCTAATCGATCATTGTCCCCGATTTAGGGTTCCGGCGAACTCCCGATTCTTTTATAATGGATCTCAACGATAATCGCTCGCGTATTGATCAGGTTTTTCGCCTCTTCTACAATCTTTGACTTATTTTGCTTCTTCAATTCAAATTCTATGCTTTTCTTCGTAATTTTGTATCATCAATCAATAAATTGATGTTTTGAGGATTAGAAATTACAATGGACGTGTATTTTTGTGTTCTTAACCTATACACTGATTGAAATCTTTTGAATTGGTTCGGAAACTGACAAAAGTTGGAAACCTTTATGAAATGAATTCCTATTTTATTAAATTTTTGAATTTTGCAGTTTTTCTCGTCAAAGAAAAAGAGAACCCTTTCACCAAAGATTGTTAAAGATTCATCTCCTAGTGCAAAAGGAACTTTGGAAAGTTACTTGGTGGCCTCACAGAATGAATCTGTGAAAAGAAATTTGGCACTGGAGATTGATTTGTCTACCAAAAATGTAAATGGAGAAACCCTTTTGCTTAGTGATGATGGCTTCGGGGGTTTAGTTCCGTCCAGACCGGTTCCAAGAGAAGATTTTGGTGCTGGAGATGCTGGTAGTGGATCAGGTAGCCTGGATACTTCGGACCAAATTCAAGATTTTGAGGACGAGGAAAATCTAATACAGTATTGCAGGTAATATCCATTGTATTTATGATGAATTTTTATTTTCTGAATTGAATATGGGTTCATCGAGTTGTAAAGTTTCTGGTGGTTTTCAGAGCAAGTCTGGGTTAATGGCATTAATTGTTGCTACACTGACTTATATAGTTTTTGGTGCATTTTCAGACTAAGTCTGGCTAAAAGAAAAAATTATTTTGCTAAAGGATGACACTAGACACTTGAATTGCAAACTAGTACTAGTTTTAAGGTTTTCAATATTCATGTCAGTATGTGTCATGTTAGCAATTTTCAAGTCAATATATGTTATTATCCTGATTTTCGTCTCTAATTTATTGTCCAAGCTTCTATAACTTGTCTATCTTAGAAAGCTAGGTTACTTGGTTTACGGGAGTTTTGGTTGTTTTAGGTCTTTCTCTATAAGATGTGCATCCTTTGAGTTGAGATTCGTCCATTTTTTGGGATGGAGGGCAGAGTGCTTATATATAACTTAGAATATGCTTGGTGATTGAATTTTTTTGGCACTGTATCATATATAGTCAAGTCCAGCAAAGCTCACTTCATGAGCAAAAAGTGAATGGGCGTAAAAGATTTGGAAGTCCATCGGAGCTTGTTGTAGAAGGTACAACATCTAAGAGAAGACATTATGTTGTTGATAAAGAAAACTCACTGCCAGATGAGCAGACGCCACCTTGTGATAAAAGGGCTCCTGATGCTGAGTCGTGCAGCAGTTTTTCTACTGAAGCTATCAACTCCACCGCACGAGTAAGTATCTGCTGGATATGTGTTATTGTTAACTCTTGTTTTGATCTGTTTGTATGTATTATGAAAAACTTTCCACTACTATTTTGGTGATAGGTAGACTTTAATAAAGATTTTTGCAAGTCTCAAGTCAGCTTAAGAAAATGCAATAAAATTACCGAGTCGGCTTCAATGGTGAATGACTGCACCACGCCTGCTGCACGTTGTACGAAATTGAGTGCCCGTGAAACTCCAGTATCACTTCATGGGAGCTCTGTATTCTCACTGGGAGAAGCATTTTGGAATGAGGCAATTCAAGTTATCGATGGTTTATGTGCTCAAACTGGTAATGACTTACACCAAGTGGGAAACGATACTTGTATGAAGAAGACTCAAGATGTAGAGTTCTCTCGTGATTGTGCTGTTGAAAGTTCAAATAATAAAGTCAATGTGCCAGCCGATATTGATGCTAGTTGTTCTAAGCAAACTGAACTTAATACTACATTGCTGGGGAAGTTTGAGGAAACTGGGGAACTAGACGCATCCCCATTGCCAGTAAAGCATTTTGACTTTTCATGCGATGGCAAAAATTTGGTTGTAGGTCAGCCAAGTCATCTTTGTTTAGAAAACAGAGATAGAGTTGCTAATGATAGCACAACATGGAGTTCTGTAGATCAAAAGAGACCAGAAGATAAGAATGCAACACCACCTGTTTTTGAAACTCAGAAGAGGAGGCATGACTTGTTAGGTCCTATTGGTGGCAACATCAGTAAAGATTCACCAAATAGGGATATTGCAGACTTTGTGGTTCCTGTTATCACCAATGGAGCTACTACTCCTTCAAGTTACATGCCGTTGAAAGATGGGTTGGACATAAGCAATTGGCTCCCCTCTGCAATATGCAACATTTATAAAAGAAAAGGAATAGCAAAACTCTATCCTTGGCAGGTAAAGCTCTTCACATTGTGCTCTTTTATTAGTGTGTTTTTGTATCTATGGTAGTTTATCCTTTTATATGCTCACTGCCATTAAGTCTAAATTGGGCTTCACTTTTTAGGTTGATTGTCTTCAAATAGATGGCGTTTTGGAGAAGAGAAATCTCGTTTATTGTGCATCTACAAGGCAAGTCACTAAGAAAAATTGTACTATATTAATTATATATCTTTATCAGATAGGACCATTATTTCTTGAAGGAAACTATTGATACTTGGTGCATGCTTGTATACTGTTAATTATGTTTAGCGAGCCTACTGTTTTATTTAAAAGAAAAAGTCAAATATTCTTTGATCAATTTTTATCAGTGGCTACGCATAGAAAATCTTTTGGAGACCTGGGAATTACTGGTATATCATTCATTGATATATATGCAGGCTTATCCCTCCCAAAGTCAATGCATTTAGCTTGCATAATTTGGCTTCTTTGAAAAATCGGTCTCTATAAAACACAACAAATGAAAAAAAGGTCTTACGGCCTGTTTGGTAGTCGGTCTTAAATGGTGCGATGTGCGAATGGTATTGGAAATTAGTATAATTTTAGAGGAAAAATCTCTTGACAAGTTTAATGTTCATGGTTGTTCTACTTTAATCATCTTGTTTTCTTCACAAAATTTATTTCATCGCATTACCTTTTGGAGGGACGGTATTAGGTGGTAATGAAGAATTGGGAATAAGTTTTTTTTATGATCAACTTTTCATTAACATGGTAATGACGTGGTACATGTCACAGAAATTTACACTACAAATCATTCCCATTATCACCATTTAGTACCAAAATAACCAAACGGGCTGCTAGTATTTTTGTTGCATTTGCACTCATGGGAAACAATCTCTACAAACTGAGCAATAATGTGATGGAACATCATTTGATGTCATGCAAGTTGTAGTCTTCCATGGAGTTCATCCCATCTTAACACACTATATCATATATTTGTAGTCTGGATTTTTTGTGAGTTGAGGTCTTTCGGTTGTATGCTTTATGCATATTAAATAATCTTATATGACTGGATTTTCTTCTTTCGTTCATTTTGTGCTAGTTAACCACCTCATGTTGGCTCTATATGCCAATGAGCTACGACTTAGTTTGGAAACATACTACTTGAGGCTTGGTTTTTCTTTTGTTCACACCTGTTTCTCGCGTTTTCTATGTTAACTTTGCTTATAGGTTCCTAGTATCCATAACGAAGTACAATAATATATGTATTGTTTCTATCGAGCAAAGCTTGGTCTTGCTGTAAGGTTTGTCTCACATGACCTTGAGGTCATTTCCCATGGTATCAAGCTTATCCAAGAGACTTTGAGGGTGGGAGTTCCCTTATTCTTTCTCCCTTCCACATCCCGGGTTTAGGGCTGCTAAGGCCAGACTGGAGGTTGATTATGGGGTCAGTTTTCGCTAGGTAATTTACCTTACATGTCCAAAATAAATGCTGTCTTGTTCTTAGTTGAATGTTCTTTCTAGGTCTAGTATATGTGCCCTCCTTACTACTTGATTCATAATCAAATATTGTAAATTTTCTGTAAGTAATTCGTTTGTTGATGTTAATAAATTTTTATCTTACGGTTCATTGTCTTAATGCAAATGCTCTTATATCATTTTTTTTTCTCAATCAACTTTACTGCCTATACATGAAATGTTTCCTATTTTCTTCTTTTTCAGTTAAAATCTATGGGAAAACTTATAAAGCAAAAGGAATGCACTTATTTTAGTGTACTATTTTTCTACTCATTTGTACTATTGCTAGCATATTAGCACCTGTGAGAACAATATTTACTTCATTAAACTTAGTAGGAGATGATTTTTTAGTTCATTTTAGTCATATTTATTTATCATGTTTGAGTCTTGGACATCTATTTTTATATTTGTCTTTCTGTTCGTTCAACAGTGCTGGGAAGAGTTTTGTTGCTGAGATCTTGATGTTGAGACGTGTCATAGACTCTGGGAAAATTGCCCTGCTAGTGCTGCCTTATGTTTCAATCTGTGTTGAAAAGGTTATTCTGATACCTTTCTCCTGGTTTTTTGCTTAGATCATCATACGGAACCCATTGTTTGAAAAAAGTGTTGAGGCTCGAGGCTCAACAGCTCCATCTCCCTTTACAAGGTTTTATACCTGGGTGAGAACAATTTGTGTGAGGCGCAGCTATGACGCATCTGGTGCTTTTTCCCCCTTCGTATACACATCCATTTTTTCTTTTAAAACACTTACTAAAATTGAATGTCTCTTCAATGATGCGTGCGTTTCACACTTATGGTGTGGCTTCTGCCTCTTAGACCCCAATATCCTTAGTGCACCTTGAGCATCTTATACATTGACATCATCGTATGTGTTGCTCTTGCCCGTTTTGATGTATGAATAAGGATACCTTTGCAGGCAGAACATCTCGAGGTCTTGTTGGAACCCATTGGCAAGCATGTACGTACTTATTATGGGAGCCAAGGCGGAGGAACACTTCCTAAAGATACATCAGTAGCTGTCTGTACTATTGAGAAGGCCAATTCATTAGTTAACAGATTGCTGGAAGAAGATAGATTATCAGAAGTCGGCATTATTGTTATTGATGAACTACACATGGTAGATATGTGCTCTTTCTGTTAGCTTGTTTTCTTTTGAATGTGTAAACCTGGTTATGAGTTTGTATTTTTTGTATTTGTTTTTTTATTGCCAGGTTGCTGATCCCAGCAGGGGTTATTTGTTGGAGCTTCTATTAACAAAGCTTCGCTATGCAGCTGGTGAAGGTAATGGTGAGGCATGTAGTGGTGGAAGTTCAGCCACAAGTAGTGGTAAGGGTGACATAGCGACTGGTCTGCAAATTGTTGGAATGAGTGCTACAATGCCAAATGTGGCAGCAGTTGCAGATTGGCTTCATGTGAGTATCACACATTATCATGTGGTTAATTTGGCTTTAACTTTCATCATAACTTCATATACTGTAATTATAAAGAGTGGACAGTGGACATATGCAGTAATGATAACGCCTAGCATGTATTGGTATGACAAGCTGATCTGGCTTTTTTTTTGGTGGAAAACTAACCAGTTGCTTATCTTATTTTGTATGTTTGTGTTTTGCCTTCTCAAGTATTTTTCTTGATACTTTTTTTGTTGGATTATGAGTCATGACATTTATTCTAGTGCCATTGTCAACATGATTAGTTATTTGATGTTTTTCTTAAAGGTGTTTACTTTTGACCTTTGTTACATTTTGGTTGCTCTAGGCCTCTGAGTTTTGTCCTGGTTTAACATTTTTCTGCCCTTATCAAGTCTGTTAATGACATGTTATTTTGTTTGAAAGGAGATGAAAGGATGGGTTGCCTTAAATGAGGAAGAAGGTTATTGGAAGTCTGGTGTACATGTTTATTAAACATTAAGATTTTGATTTCCTTGCTGATTCAAATTCTTTGCTGAGGCTTGTGAGTGTCTGTTGCATATTCAGCGGATGAAGTACAGTTAATTGATATTGGTTGTTGGTTTTTGAGTGTGCTCGTCTCTTCTCTAATTTTCTTGGTAACTAATGCTCACATAGTCACATTCCTTGGCGTTGCCTTGATGGTCTTATTTCTGGGAAGTAGAGAAAAAAAGAGACACTGAATATTGTGAGTACATTGTTAGTTGCACCTGCATTGAAATCCAAGCATGTAGTAAAGTAAGTAAACGATGAAGCTCTGCAGGTGGGGTGAAAATTATCACATACCTTGTTACTTTGATAGAGGACACCAGCCCTCCATGGTGATATAATGATTATTTAACATGGTGAAGGTATTGAAGTGTAGTCCCCCTATTTGACCTGGGAAAAGAGGGCTGTTTTGGCTTCTTCATAGTGAAAGTTTTGTCGTGCTTCACTGTCAACACTCTCCATTCTCCACTCTGTTTGACATTGTCTTATTTTAGTGACTAGGCCTCACTAATGCTTTCCCCTAATCATTGTCTTCTTTTAATTAATTTTTTTAGGCAGCTTTATACCAGACTGAATTTCGTCCAGTCCCCTTGGAAGAGTATATAAAAGTGGGTAACAATATCTTTGACAAAAGTATGGAAATAGTTAGGACATTTCCTAAGTCGGCAAATCTTGGAGGCAAAGATCCAGACCATGTTGTTGAATTATGCAATGAGGTATCTAATTCTATACCTATTTCGCTTCAATGTATTGTGTCTTCAACGTTTTTCATGTTGGATGGATAATTTTGTAGGTTGTTCAAGATGGTCATTCTGTACTTATATTCTGTTCTAGTCGGAAAGGATGTGAATCTACTGCTAAGCATATTTCAATGTATCTTAAGAAGTTCTCGGTGAAAATTCAAGACGAGTCTAGTGAATTCACTGATGTTTTCTCAGCCATCGATGCCTTGAGAAGGTGTCCTGTGGGTTTAGATCCTGTGTTAGAGGAAACTCTCCCCTCTGGTGTCGCTTATCATCATGCTGGCCTCACTGTATGCACTTCCGTACTATACAATCTTGTTGTGATATAAAAGCTGTCTAAGGTGTATTTATGGTTATAACTAATTGCTGACTTATTTGTTTGTTTGTTTTGAGCTTCTTTCTTGAAATTCGTTTAAATATTGATCAGTGTTTGCTGTTGTTTTCTGGGGAGTTACATTTATTGCTGTGTGCAGGTTGAGGAAAGAGAAATTGTGGAAACTTGTTACCGTAAAGGTTTGGTACGTGTCCTTACTGCGACATCCACTCTTGCGGCTGGTGTTAATTTGCCTGCAAGGCGAGTCATATTTCGACAACCCAAGATTGGTTGTGATTTTATTGATGGGACGAGGTATAAACAAATGGCTGGCAGAGCTGGTCGAACTGGTATAGATGCAAAAGGAGAAAGTGTATGTTCTCACATCTTGTTCTTGCTCAGGATTCCAATATGTTTGATATGGTAGGGCTAGCTTGAAATTCTCAATTATTGCCTTGTTCTTCAGTGATTTCCTTATGCGCTTTATTTTTCTTGTTGGCGACTTGAAATTCTGCTCCAATTGGAGTTCTCAATATCTACGTTATTTTTCTTTACTACATACTTATATACGGAATGTGCCAGTTAGATTGTTGTATGTGAAGTAATTGTTTGCTTTGGCAGGTGCTTATCTGTAGGCCTGAAGAAATCAAGAGAATAAAGGCCCTTCTGAATGATAGTTGCCCGCCATTGCAATCTTGTCTTTCTGAAGATAAAAATGGAATGACTCATGCTATTCTTGAAGTTGTGGCTAGTGGAATTGTTCAAACAGCAAATGATATTCATCGATATGTGAGGTGTACGCTCTTAAATTCTACAAAACCATTTGAAGATGTTGTTAAATCTGCGCAAGATTCTCTTAGGTGGTTATGTCATAAAAAGTTTCTTGAATGGAATGAACATACAAAATTGTACAGCGCCACTCCTTTGGGACGTGCTTCTTTCGGAAGTTCTCTTTCTCCAGAAGAATCACTGGTAAGTACTGTTATTTGCCTGAACTTTAACTTACATCCTTTGCCTGTTATGCATGGGGATATATCAGGAGCAGATGATCTGATGCAATAATATGTTAAACTGTATTTGTTTTTACCTGGCTGAACACCATAATCTGGTCTTGAACTAACAAAGTATGGAAAAAATTAACTGGAGCCTACATTTTCTGAGTTTATATTTTCCTGACAGATCACAATGTGAACATCGAACTGAGCCTACATTTTTCAGTGCCATAGTTAAAGTAGTTTTATTTATTTATTTATTTATATTCTTTAGATGCTTTGTTTCTTGTCATTATCTGTAGAATATCGAGGCTAATTTATATTGCTACGTCATTTTCCTTTCTCTCTAATGGTAAATGTTTCTCCTTTCTGCTGCAGATTGTTTTGGATGATCTTTCTCGAGCAAGAGAAGGATTTGTGCTAGCATCTGATCTGCATTTGGTTTACTTGGCAACACCCACCAATGTTGATGTTGAGCCTGATTGGGAATTGTTTTACGAAAGATTTATGCAGCTGTCTTCCATAGAGCAGGTACTGAAGGTTTTTCGTGGAGTGTTTTAAGTTACCCCTGAACTTTTATGATTCCTTATACTTAAGATCAGTTACATGTTCTGTTAAAACTTTTGGTTTATAGTCAGTTGGAAACCGCGTTGGAATTGTAGAACCATTTTTGATGCGAATGGCACATGGTGCTCCTGTACGTACTGGAAGTCATTCGAGGAATGCTATAAAAGGCTTGCATAGCCGAATAGATTCTCAGCTGGGAGTATCAAAATCCAATGCCCTCTCAGATGAACAGTCTCTTCGTGTGTGCCGGCGATTCTATGTTGCTCTTATTTTGTCACGATTAGTGCAGGTAATTTCCCTGGTCTTAGGATGTTAGTGTGTCATTGTGCTGTCTTTGTCACACTGATTTTTTTTTTAAGATCTTCCGTTTGTTTTACGACCTTCATTGTTTCTGCAGCCCCCGGGTTTTGTGTTTGCTTGACGATATGTCATGTGTTGAGTCAATGTTCTTTGTTTAGAGATACTGAGATTCATATCTACATTTCTTGTTTTATACGTTATTTTAGTTACAGGAGCAAAATGGGCTTTGATTAGCTCTTGCCTGTTGTCATAAACTCACAATTAAAACAGACATTTCATCTCTTGTAATTGTAGCTTATCACTAAATAATTGTTTTTCACTTTTGTTTTTGTCTAGCTGGCTTCGTATGTACTAAATTATCTGGATTTTTTTTTTCAATATATTGTCAAGGAACTACCAGTTGGCGAGGTTTGTGCAGCCTTCAAAGTAGCACGAGGAATGGTTCAAGCATTACAAGAAAATGCTGGAAGATTTGCGTCCATGGTTTCTTTATTTTGTGAGCGACTTGGTTGGCAAGATCTGGAAGGCTTGTTTGCTAAATTTCAAAATCGTTTTTCTTTTGGAGTGAGAGCAGAGATTGTAGAGCTTACTACTATCCCATGTGTAAAGGTGAGTATCTTATCTTATCTTGATGTGGTTCTAATTCTTGTACTATTTGCAATTAACTTTGAAGTTATTTTTTCTATGTGGAGTGTTGACAAGTTATTGCATTTGTAGTTACTTATATTTATCTATGCTAATTATTTATTTTCAGGGCTCTAGGGCTAGAGCATTATACAAAGGTGGCCTGCGTACTCCTTTAGCAATTGCTGAAGCATCTATTACTGAAATAGAAAAAGCTCTCTTTGAATCAGTATCTTGGACTGCCCAAGGTGAGACTGTTAGTGCTTCTGGCATTTGCCATACCTCTCTAAATGATTTACATTCTTTGATTCTTTTTTACTTGCTACACTTGACCAAAATACGTGAGATCTTTTATTGGTCAAAATTTTGCAAGAAAAAAATCTGAGGGATTCTTATATATATATATATATATATATATATATATATTGACATCTTTGTCTTATTCATAAGGGTAGTAGAAATTTTTAATCAAGTATTTTTCTTCCTAGCTTTGCATTTAATACTTTATATGCCAAAACCTAATCTAATAACTCTCTACTAAGTGGCCCCCACTTGTTGGAGTTAAGCCATCAGGGAGGTTGGATTTACAACCTTATAATCACAGCGAGGTTGTTTTTGATTGACCCTAGGTAGCAAATGTCAAAACAAGAAGTTTCCATGATATAATGAGCCTTTATAGTACAGTCCGTTATAGTCCGAAATCAAAGGACTTTAAATTGGCTCCATCAAGAATGAATGTTTAACTATTGCTTATTATCTCAAAACATTTAACATGTTTTAATTTAAGCAACATAATTTTCGTTCTGATGCAGGATTTTGAGACTTTTTAATCTTTTTTTAATGAAAAAATTGCTCAAGATCGATTTTTTCTGTGGTGCTAAACTGAAATTCTTGAAATTAAAGTTTGGTATGTCATAACAAATCTAATATGATCCACACAGTGCATAATCACTCTTTTGTGTGCATGTTGTACTTTAAATCAGGATCCCCATTTGTATTAATTTCTACAGCTAATTAAATTTCGAAGGGAGGATCTCGTCTCATTTGCCCTCATTCCCCAATAAAATTGAGAATATGTGAAAAGTGTGCAACAAGTTTTCCTCTTTAATAATTTAAAGACTAAGATGGGCATAATTTTCAACTGAGAGTAAATGAATGGATTCTAAATGTTCATTTTAATGGAAACAATTTATGGAAGTTAGGAATTTCTTTCCTATGATTAAGCATGACCCTTGTTTATATCCCTCTCTTTACCTAAACGTAGTGGAATCGTCTTATGATTTTAGACTTTGACTTCATTTCAGCAGATCAAGCACAGAGGCGCATTCAGTTGGGAATAGCAAAGAAGATTAAAAATGGTGCAAGGAAAATTGTGCTTGATAGAGCTGAGGAGGCGAGAGTTACTGCATTCTCGGCATTCCAATCGCTTGGACTGACTGTTCCTCAGCTCTCTTGTCCAGTCTTGTTACCTACCAACGATGGATCTAATAGCAATGGATCATCGAATACTGGAGAAAATAGTACCAGTAGCTTTGCTCATTATAAAAGACGAGGAAAGGATATTTCAATTGGGAGACAGGAAAGTGAAGCTGGTCCAGATACTAATGCTGGAAGGTCAGCAAAATGTTTGGATACTAGCCTGGATATTTCAAACAAAGTCAATGCCTTGCCTATTGGTGGAATTCAAGTTTCTTCCACACCGACTAAAGATTTAGTTCCAAGTTCTTGTTCAGATCTGAATGAAACTATGTCTTGTATTGAGGCTGTAGATAAGGAGGGTCAGAGATTGGGTGTAGAAAAATCTACCAGTGGCAGAAATAAGCTGCGTTCTAATGACAAAGGTCCTATTAATGTAGCTAGTGCGAGCAGTCTGGACACACTCTTGGATCTGTGGGAATCTGTTGGAGATTTTCATTTTGATGTCCACTTCAGCAAAAAGTCCGAAGCAAATTCTTTGCTTGCATATGAAGTACATGGGTTAGCCATTTGCTGGGAAAATTCACTCGTGTATTATGTCAATCTTGCAAAGATTTTACGGAATAGTGATTTTGACTCCTGCAACAATGAGTGTTCTGGGCAAGTGAACTCGATTGATGCCAACATCTTGTTAGTCATGAAAATTCTCCGGTGGCATAGAATTGTTCGGATACTAGAGAGAACTGGTGTACGGAAATTTACATGGAACTTAAAAATTCAGGTCCAGGTGCTAAAAAATGCTGGTCTTTCACTCAATAAAAACAGTTTGAGTCGGTCAATTAATAGTGCCGCCATCGAACTCGTAGACGGCTCATTCTGTAGGCTGCCTCAGGTTATTCTGCATGATGGAATTGACTTGTGTGTTGTAGCCTGGATCCTTTGGCCCGAGGAGGAGAAAAGCTCCAATCCAAGTCTTGAGAAGGTACTTCTTTGTTACATGTCCCCAAATTGTGTTTGTTAGATTCCATCCCAGTGATCAATACTTCTGATAATTATTTCTTCTGGCTTAGTGCAATAAATTCTCCTTGTAATCGTATGCTACACTATTAGCTCACCTCTCTTGAGATTAAACTCATGAAAAGTTAATGAAAATAATCTCAATTTTAGTTTTTTTTTTCCAAACAGAAAATCAATGGCTCATTGTCTCTTTCTCTGTATCTTTTTTAACTGGTGACATGTTTTATTTGCTTTTGGCTTGTTAAGTCAATTGCGTGCTTTTTAAAAATTGGAAGCTCCACTTTTTAAGCATTTTTTGATGCTTGGGTTATTCCATCGTCTAATGCTTATTGAGAGTGAGATAGTGGCTTAACAGTAAGCAATGTAATGTCACTTCTTGTGTGGTTGTGCACTTGTGTGCAATGGAGATATGAATTTCACCTAGAGCATTTTCTTTGGAGAGGGGAGGGGGGTAGAGCCATTGGGGGCTATTGCTGGATTGAGTTGGTTACCCTGAGATAGTGCATCCCAGCCAGGCCTCATTACAGTTTTTTTGTTTTTATTTTTTTTTATTTGGAAAACTATGCTTATTGTTCTTTTCTCTTTAATATAGGAAGTTAAGAAGCGTGTGTCCAGTGAGGCAGCAGCAGCAGCCAATCAGAGTGGAAGGTGGAAAAATCAGATGCGAAGAGCGGCTCATAATGGTTGCTGTCGCCGTGTTGCTCAAGTACGGGCCTTACATTGTGTTCTTTGGAAATTGCTTGTTTCTGAAGGACTGGTTGACGCGCTGATGAGTATTGAACTTCCCTTGGTACGGTTTGATTTGCAAGTTAACTACTATATTGGATATAGACCTTGTTGTGCAATTTTGATTTCAAAGTAAGGTAGGCGACTAGTTGTTGCCTATATCAACACTTGTCTTTGTTTTTCTGTCCTTTGGTGGAATGCTTTCTTTGTCTGTTTCGTCTTTTTAAAGAACGCAATTGCTTCTATGCTTTTGCCTATAGCTAGCTTTTTCTAAAGCCATTTTTTTATTGTTTTAAAATCTTTGGTAAGCAAATAGAGGCCAAGGCTGTCTAAGTGAGAATTGCAAGGTCAAAATTTCATAATTTCTAGTACTGTTTTTTGACCTTGTTTTAATTTACTTTTTTTAAAAATCCAGTTCTTTTTTGTTTGTGTTCAGGCTCAGAAGTCAAATTGAATTGTAGAATTTCATCTTTAACCTATTTACCATTTAGGGCATGAAAACGTTAAGATAGGATGGCACAATTCGTAGTATTTTTTTGGGTCATTTTATACATGTAGGCTAGCTCTTTTCTTGTCTTGTTTAGATTCATAGTCCTTATAAATTTGAACTTTTGAGTTTTGACATTTAGCCTGTTTTTTCATTTGGAATTTGGATAATAAAGATGCTGATTTAATATTTTCACCTTATCATCATTATGGAAAGCTCTGATCTTTATGATATCCAAATTTGGAATTTTTCAAATTTATACTCGTCTCCAGGTTCATGTCCTTGCTGATATGGAAGATAAGGGAATAGGCGTAGACATGGAAGGTTGCTTAAAGGCACGGAAATTGTTGAGCAAAAAGCTTAAGATTCTTGAGAACGAAGCTTACAAACTCGCTGGCGTGACTTTTTCACTATATATGCCCGCTGATATTGCAAATGTACTTTATGATCACTTGAAGCTCCCAATACCTGAAGGACGCAAGAAAGGAAAACAACATGTGAGTACGGACAAACAATGTTTGAACTTATTAAGGTACATACTTTGACCTAATTTTGTGGCGTTGGCTAGCTTTTCTACCAAGTTCCTAGTAAAATTGCTGCTCCACTAATAGTTAAAATGTGATTTTCCTGTGTCTTGGTTTGCTGAATTCTGCTTCTCATAAATGTTCAGCATACCTAGTGTATTGAGCTTTACAATTCTTCACTTTACTTTAGCACCCAGAAAAAAGCATCGCCTAACTGATGCTAAAATTGTTCTCAACTGTTACTGACCAAACTAAGTTGCAGGAGTACTTGTTATAAACCTATAATTGTTCCATGTCATTGAGGCTGTATGAATGCTTCTGGGTTTGACTGTCACCGTTAAAGATATCATATGCAACCTAACATTAGGATTAATGACTGGCTTATAACGTTCTAAATTCTAATAATCTGGTTGGTTGGTTGAAATTGATGAATGTATGTTCTAACTACTGTCACATCGAACGATTATCATGCTTGATAGCAGAGATGGCCATTGTGTGAGTCAACTCGGACCTAATCCTGAACGGAGTATTAAACGGGATTGAACCAGCTTTGCTAGTTTTCCAAATTCAAAAACCGGATGTAGCCTTGAATGATCCATCTTTGATTGATCCGGAAACGGCCTTACTTTGAACTGATCATGACTCTGGATTGCTGTACCGACGCATTCACTTTCCCTTGAACTGTCCCGTCTTGAGCCGTCCTTGAACCGGCTCATTCTGGTACTATACCCCATCCTTGAAATACCCTTGAAAACACAGTTCTGTAAATGTTTCGAACAAATATTATTGAAATGTACCAGACAAGAACGTTAGTGGCATAAAGGTGGAAAACATGGCACTGGATTTGGCTACCAAATAGAAGTTATTTGAGAATACATTGTGTGGATCATATGACATAATGCATCTGTATGTGATGTGAAGCTCAAAAGAATTTGTAAAAGTTTAGTGTTTACTCTGGTACCTGCTCATTTTGCAGGCTTGAACACCCTATTGTTCCAGTAATTAAAGAACACCGGACATTAGCAAAGCTCCTGAATTGCACTCTAGGATCAATATGTTCTTTAGCGAAGTTATCTATGAGGACACAGAGGTACACATTACATGGTCATTGGCTACAGACGTCAACAGCAACAGGCCGACTTTCGATGGAGGAACCTAATCTTCAGGTGCAGTGTCATGTTTTGTGGGTTATCTGGATATTCTTATCATTGGCATACAAAAGTTGAACTTAATTATTGCTGCATGGAAAATTTGCAGTGTGTTGCACATATGGTTGAATTCAGAATGCATCAAAATGGTGATCCCCAAGGCGATTCTGATGGTACAAATCTTAAAATAAATGCCCGGGACTTTTTTATTCCGACTGAGGTGAGTGGCTACCCTTAATCTTTACTTTCTTTTTCTTTCTTGTCTTTCTAGCTCTGCATACATTCCTAGCTGCTGACGCCTCCTATCAGGAAAATTGGCTTCTCTTGACTGCAGATTATTCTCAGATAGAATTACGTTTGATGGCTCACTTCTCTAGGGACCTTTTTCTGATTGAACTACTCAGTAAGTCAGATGGTGATGCCTTTTCCATGATAGCATCCAGATGGACGGGCAAGCCAGAACACAATGTTAGTTCTCAAGAGCGAGAACAAACCAAGAGGCTAGTATATGGAATTCTCTATGGCATGGGTGCTAATAGTCTTGCTGAGCAGTTGAACTGCAGTGCAGATGAAGCTAAAGAGAAAATTCAAAGTTTCAAAAATTCGTTCCCTGGTGTTGCTTCTTGGCTTCATGAAGCTGTTGCATATTGCCGTCAACACGGGTACTAGCCGGATTTTTTGGTGCTTATCATCCACTGATTTTTTGCTTGCTTTTGAGATAAAGTTCTGTTTGGTAAAAAAAGGTTTCATCATCGCCAACTACTGTGAAGTATATATTACAATGAATAGAAAAGATAAACTCTCTGAAAACAATGAATTCCATCTTCTAAGAATAAATTGAACAATAAGAACCCAACAAATGTTTGAAATGTCTGAAAGCAATGAAATTCACCACATAAGAACAATAGCTAATTCTGCATGATTTCAAGGAAAAATATGCTGTAGCACATTGTGTTTAACACTGCTTAGCCTGCATGGCACTTTCCTCTGTTTTGATATCAAGTTTTGGCTTAGAAGTGCTGATCATGCTTTTGCTTCACAGACCTTGGCATATTGAAGTCCCTTTATGAAAAGCTACCCCTCGAACCCCCTACCCCCCGCCCTTCTTACGCACACACACACACACATATAGGGTCAGGTTCCTGTGATAACTAATGACTTTTCTAGTGAAAAGTATTCCTTTTCAGTGCCTTACTACAATTTTCACTTATGAATTGAAAAGGTTTACTTATGTTTAAAAAGGTTAGCTTATGAACTGATGTGAAAAAAGGTTTATATATGTTAAAGAAGGTTTACTTATGAAATTATGTTTCAAAAGTTTACTTATGAAATAAAAAGAATAATTTTAATATGTAAAAGACATGCTAGATTTAGTTCTCATGCTCTTGTATATGATTATTTCTCACGTTAACTCGACTCTCTGCCTCCCTCTCTCTCTATATATATATACGTACGTAAAAATCCAGTTAAGAGGTTTTTCTGATCTATCCATGGAAAATGGTGTCTCTAATTTTTGCAAATTACATGATGATTTTGATTGTTGATTCTGTAGCAACCCTTGAATTCACTAAATATTTTGGTCACTTCTGCTATGGCCTTTTTTCCTTTGATTCTGACCGACCTCCCGAATACTGATCAGGGCACCTCTTCTTTTTATGGTTCAGATATGTGCAAACTCTCAAGGGTAGAAAACGCTTTCTATCAAAAATAAAGGTTGGCAACAGCAAGGAAAAAGCTAAAGCTGAGAGACAAGCAGTGAATTCTATATGTCAGGTAGCATCTTCTTATAGTTCCAACAGTTGTATTATTATTTTTTTTCTTAAGGGTAGGGTATCTAATGCTTTATACTTTTATTTGCTTCTTAAAGGGTTCTGCCGCCGACATAATCAAGATAGCTATGATTAACCTGTACTCTGTAATTGCTGGGTTCAATACATGTAACTCCACCGATGCACTTGCGACAAAATTTTCTATGCTGAAGGGGCACTGCCATATTCTTTTGCAGGTTTGCATTAAATATTGAACCATTTTTTAGAATCCGAGGTAACATAAGTACTTTGGACACTGAGTCACTGAATAAGCATCTTCTGTTTTACCTACAAATTGCTGTTGCATGGTTTCCATTCTGTAGTCTACTAGTCCTTGAGCAGAGTAAGGGACTGACTATCCGTTTTTGTTTTTTTTTTATTTTTTGTTTTTTCAACGTCGTGTCTTTCTGAATGACTCATGAGATAAGGTGTGACAACATTTTACAATGTTTGTTTCTAACCTACTGCATCCCTTCCTTCACCCTGACTCGTGATTGACAATATGTGTCGAAGCATTCACAGGTAGAGGTAGAGCTAGAAAAAGAGACTGAATGCACCAGAGAAAAGTGGAAGGTTGGAATTGTTAGGAGCTTAGAAGAGGTAGGCTGTAAATGACCTAGATAGCATGATTGAAGAATGACATGAAAAATTGAGATTTACCGGAGCATATGACAATAGATAAGAATGAATAGAGGAGGAAACTTATTGGAATTGATTTTTTTTAGTAATAGACTAGTACTAGATTACGTGGAAATAAGCAAAACTCTAGTCTTAATTGAGGACGTAGCCAAGTTGGTGAAACTCATATATTTGATTTTATTGTTTGGTTGAGTGCATTAGTTTTTCATCTTATTACTTATATTATTTGCCTAGTTCATTAGTTACACTTTCCAGCCACTATGTTTAAACCATTCTGGCTTGCTTAACGCTTGCATATTCCCCCAATCTCAAACATTAGTCCTAGGTAAACTAAAACTCTTAGCTAAACTAGAATTGAAAAACAATCAAAACTGTAGAAGCTATAACTTGATCAAAGTAAAATCCAGTAGTTAAAGCTTTGCTTGCTACACTACAACTACTAGATTAAGTACAATAATAACATTCGTTCTCTAATCAGTCTACTTGCAATTTTCTGAACATGCGACGAGTCGATGGCATCGATTCGGCGCCTTTTCTGACTTTGTTTTGTGCTACATGTACTGACTTGTCCTTAGAGCCTATGCATCCCTGAAAACGTGACGATTCGTCGTCCAACTAGCTCGGAGTTGAAACGGATTTTGTCTCCTCTTCGACTGCTCGTGCACTGAAGTTCATGACGAAATCTTTGCTTGTTACGGACCCTGCCACAGGTTGTCGCCTACCTTGCCTCGACTCCGCTCACTTGGTGTTGCTTGCCTATTTTAGCTCTTTCAGCCTCTTCTGCTCCCAATAGCTTGTTATTACCCATTATATGCACTGTTGTCATTCTCTTTGCATGTGAGTATGGGCTTGATTTATCTATATAGAGAATATGTTTTCTCCATGAACCTGCTCAACAGCAAAGGTTTTTTCTTTGGAGTATTTTCTTTTTCAATGAACAATTGTGTAGCTCATGATTCCTGTAAAAAGGAACATCTCGCCATATCTTACAAATGTGGTGTTTTTTTAATTGATGATTGCCCTTGACCCTTGCTGCCAAATATGCTTATTTCAACACTATGTCCAAAACATACGACAATAGGTCTATGCTAAATTTATAATGTTCTGGAAACTTGATCGAGGATTGATGAAAATCATCCCTTTCATTTTCCAGGTGCATGATGAGCTAGTATTGGAAGTTGAACCTGCATATTTGAAGGAGGCTGGGTTATTGCTTAAGACGTGCATGGAGAGTGCAGCTTCTCTTCTAGGTTTGTTCTGAACGTTTGTATGATATTGTACTATTCAAGGATAAATACTCACCCAATGTTGTATGATGTGTTACAGTTCCTTTACGAGCGAAGGTTAAGGTTGGAAGGACATGGGGTTCATTGGAGCCCCTCAATGTCGACGATGCTGGAGAATAAAGTTTCTCGTACAAAATTTTTCCATCTTGATGACATTCTCTGGAGGGGGGACTATCAAAGGCGATTGATGCAATGGCACCAGGTGAACAAGAAACATGCTGAAAAGCTGCGAGCCAGACATATCAGTTATTTAGTGAACAAGCAACCTGTGAAAACACAGCTAGATGCGTTTCACTTCCATGCTAAAATTTGCAATAAACTCCAAATACATAATAGCAACGGGAAAATTTACATATCACAAACTATTTTTTTCCGAACAACCTAAGCATCCTGATTTTCCTTTAATGTTCTCATAATGCCATAGTTCTTCTATTTTCCCCATGATTCCATAAAGAATCTCGTGATATGTACTTTTTAATGGCATATCACGGTTATATGCCATCTTCAGTGGTGGGATGTGGAAAGGTCGTGGTATACGGTGCCAACACTAAATCAAGAGATACTCGTTATGCCCGTGAGATGTGCTTTGCAGTTCAGGTATGTATTGCATGTAGGCAACCGTATTTTTTTAAATGAAGCTATCTATTACTGTGAATATGCCAAAAAACTTCAATACATATTTGTCTTTTTTTTTTGTTAGAGGTAGTATGAGGGAAGTGAAGGGTTAAATGAGATTCAATCTCAGGTTTTTGTCAGAAAAGATTATATTTGCTCCAAGTGAAATAAAAATTAATTTTCCATATGCATTTGTCTTTACATGTGATTACTTAATTTCTTTGCTATCAATATTGCATTTTTCTCTTAGTTTTGGGCTTTTGGCAGCTGTGATGCCCATGTTATTAAAATTTATAAAATGATGTATACTTTTCTCTTTAATAAATGGGCACTACAGGATCCATTGAGTAAAGAAAGACAATTTTTGTAAATACCACTATAGCAAAATCTAGTGGGTGGCTATCTTGAACTTGTTGAGGAGAGCCCCTGCCAACAGACACCTCAACTAACAAGTTAAGGACCAAGTTTTTGCAGGGAGATCTGTTTTCCTCTAGTTTGTATGGGCTTGTTTGATGTGTTTTTATCTTCAGAAATCAGAGGAACATATCATCATAATCATCAACCTAGTATCCCGCACAGGTCGGGATTTGGAGGAGGAAGGTAGTGGATAGACCATCCTCGTCCCCCCTCCAAGGAAAGGGCAAAGAGGCTGAGTACACTCCGATGATCCCTCAAAAGGATGACCACTACAAAGAGAAAAGAGATTGGTATACGTCAAAGTAACATGTTACTGCATAACTCAATGAGCTAGACGCTTACAGAAATCCCAGTTGGTACATTAGGAACTACAAAGGGTCATCACAACTTATTTTTCAAATTACAAAGAAAGTTACAATGCTAAACAACAAGCAGGTTTAACTTAATTTGTTTACTTGGGAACCCAGAAAATGGTATCCTCAGCTGGAGGGAAATGGCAAATATGGGTACTTCCTGGAATGATTTTAAGAACATTTTTTGCGTAATTATCTAAGAAATCATTTGTTTCTTTGTGACATGCAACAATTGCTTCAATTTGAGTACTGTCTTTCCCTAATAAGGTTGCCCTATAAGACCTTAAAGTCTTGGTCCTGTGACAGAAATAAACCGCGTAGGGATAGCCCATCTTATGGCAAATAACTATCTCATGATCATTTTTCGCAATCTTTTTTACCCCTTTGATTGTGAACTCCATCTTTGATTCTTTAATTACTTCGGTTGTAAGCGCTTCCACATTTGTACCAATCATGGAAGCTACATAGTCGATCATGGACTCGAGTGATGTCACACATTTTTTCTCAACTCCTTCAATAGTTGGTAGTTCACAAAGCTCGATTCGATGCGCTAACACATTCGCCTCATTTGATTTAGGATCTATGGAAAGAATTTGAAGAGTTTCTTGCAATTTTTCTGATGAGAAGGGAATTTGGTTGGACACTTGACGAGGTAACAAAAGACCATTTCTTGTACTCTTTTGAAAGTGTAAAGTCATTGTTGTACCTATATGAAGGTCTTTTTCAACAAAGAAAACCTGATCTTTTTTTAAACTACTACTTTCATCTACATGGACGGATTCTTTGACATCATCATGCTTGTCTTTGTAAGAAAACGTATAACTATTAGTTGATTGCAAGCCCTTTTTACTGTAAGCTAACAAGCCGCCATAACCGGTGGTAGATTGCAAGCCCTTCTTACTGTAAGCTAACAAGCCGCCATAACTATTAGTAGATTGCAAGTCCTTTTTACTGTAAGCTAACAAGCCGCCATAACTGTTGGTAGATTGCAAGCCCTTCTTACTGTAAGCTAACAAGCCGCCATAACTGTTGGTAGATTGCAAGCCCTTCTTACTGTAAGCTAACAGGCCACCATAACTGTTGGTAGATTGCAAGTCCTTCTTACTGTAAGCTAACAAGCCGCCATAACTAGATTGCAAGCCCTTTTTACTGTAAGCTAACAAGCCGCCATAACTAGATTGTAAGCCCTTTTTACTGTAAGCTAGCAAGCCACCATAACTGTTAATAGATTGCAATCCCTTGTTATTTTTGTAAGACAAAAGGCCATCGTACCCTTTAACAGTTGATAATGAGTCTTTCGTATTTGGTTGAAGTGCTTTACGAGGGACACTTATGGGTAGTCCTGCATCATTATTACAACAATGAAAAAAAAAAAAGAAGAAAGATCTTTCATCATTATTACCCCAATACCTCGCAATATTTCCCAAAAGGAATAGATATTCAATTTTTAAAAATCATGCTCTACGTA
This sequence comes from Amaranthus tricolor, assembly GCF_026212465.1. NCBI lineage: Eukaryota > Viridiplantae > Streptophyta > Magnoliopsida > Caryophyllales > Amaranthaceae > Amaranthus > Amaranthus tricolor. Next base: position 15,579,841 of record NC_080063.1, on the reverse strand, counting down.
AAAATGCTAATTAGTTTTTGTTTTTTACATTGTTGGAAACTCTTACGGAAATGCTAAAAATGGTAATAAAAATTTAATATGATTTAGCTGGAAAATTATTTGACGAAGTTTATGATCATATTTATCTTATTCCTAAACTAATTTTTTTCGTTACAAAATTCATTTACATTCATAATCAACTGGAAATGTGATATTAAGTTGTATTGTAAATTTGTGGAAAAACATGTACTTTTTGGTGAAAATTTGAAATGATTAAGACAAATTATCAACAAAATGAACCAAATAATATAAGTTTCAACTTATTTCCAAAAGTAAGCGTGAAGTTTCCAAATCTGTGATTTGGGGCTGTTCACAATTAGTAACTGCGAACTGATCCAAAAAAAAAAACACAATAGTTATTCACAATTAGTAACTGGGAACAATTTTGATTTTTTTTTGACTTGTTCACAGTTTGACCTGTTCATGGTGAAAGCTGATGTGCGTATTTGTGGAGCTAGCTGTTCGCAGTTACTAACTGCAAACTGGTCAAAAAAAGTCAAAGCTGTTCGTAGTTAGTAACTGCGAACAACTATTGTGTTTTTTTGATCTATTCACAGTCACTAACTGCGAATAGTCCTAAACCACAGGTTTGGGAATTTCACACTTACTTTGGAAATAAGTTGAAACTTATCTTATTTGGTTCTTTTTGTTGATAATTTGCCTAAATCATTTCAAATTTTTCTTTTGGGTGGACCAAGAGAATAAGTGAATAATATGATAAATTTAATCAAATTAACACTTTGTTTGACACATAGCTGATAGGTGAAACTATTAGTTAATTTGATTATTTGAAAATATTGCCTGATAAGCCAACTAAGTAACAAAAAGTTGTTTGAGTTAACTATTTATTATAGAAAAGTATGTTAGAAATCAAATGTAAATGTAATAAGCTACTATGGGTAGCTTTCTGATTTTAAATTTCTGATTTTAATTTAAAATTTATTTTGTTAACATTTTTTTGACTCTTTGATCAATCAAAAAAATCAAATCCTAACCAAACGATTAGGGAAGGGAATTTTGATTACAGGATCCACATATATACATAAGAAAGAACATTCACTTTTAAAAATGTTAATAAAGTTGAATTGAGGGAGTATTTTGTTTAAGTTTTACATTGAAAAATTTATTTATTATTAATAATAAATTTGAACTATAGATCATTATAAGATTTAAAGTAAAACTCCCTTCATTTCATAGTGAACAAAAAATATTTACGAGATTTAAGAAAAATAGAATATTTTATATGATAAATAAATTATTTTATTAAATAGTAAATTTTATGGATGAAAATTAGGGACCATAACAATTAAAAAATATCAAAAAAAATTAGTGGAAAAAATATAAGACCAAAACTAATAAATAATTTTTTTTAATAAATTAGTGGAAAATATTTGGAGACTATAAAGAATAAAAAATGTTAAAATAAAATTAATGGAAGATACATGAGAACCATAAGCATTATGCTAATATTAAAATGAGGATTAACAATGTTATTTTTGTCTAAATTTTTAATATAAATAGAAAAATTCTTTATCGGAACAATAATTGAAATACTCTGAAATGCCAAATGAAAACTTATTTAATAAATGGAGGAAGTAAAAATTTAATAATCAAAAATAATTTTCCAAATATAGAGGATTAAAAATAGGGATGTACCAGCTGAAGCCAAAGTCTGTTTGATAATTTGTGGCATGAGAGTGTTTGGCAACTTAAGTTTCCAGTAAGCTTCTGGAGAAATTGATGCAGGAGCACCACTTCCCATTCTCATCAATCCAAGCTGAAAAAAAAAATATTCAATTATTTAATTAGAGATAATAAAGAGTAATATATGCCAAAAAAAAACATTTCTTGAATAAAGCCAAGAATGTTGTTTATTAAATCATTATAAAAGGAGTAACATTGTCTTTTGAATCTGCTTATATGGTTATTAGTAATTTTTGAAAACAATCAATTAAAATCATAAAAATTACATATATATATATATATATATATATATATATATATATATATATATATATATATATATATATACTAAAAGATCTGTGCATTACACGGATTTTATACTAGCTGAAGGTAGTGAGTATTAAACTTCTATCACAAAAATAAAGGAAAGTTTTTTAATTAACTACTTGGCTAGCTCACGATTCTCTAGCGACCACTAGTCTTTTTAAAAGATTTATTTCAAAATATATATGAAAATATTTTTAACATGATACATTTTACAAAGAGAATTGAGTTTTATCTTAATTGGAGAGTAAGAACCACTTTTTAAGAAAGGTTTAAAGTTTGATTCTCATATAACCTTTCTCTTTCCTCGGCCTACCTTATAATAATAAAAATTCTTGTATAAGACGTGAGACGCGTATCATACATGGTTAAATAGCCCACTAATACAAATTATTACCATATAATCTTTTATTTTGAGATCGTCTCATAAAAAAATGATTTTTTATAAAAGTAGCTTTATAACAATAAAAAAAAATAAAGTGGACTTACTGAAAATAAAAAATTAAAGAGCAAAAGGAGTTTTGTCATTGTAGCTGTTGGAGGCAGTAGACTATTTTTGGTAGTAACTAGTAAGGCTAGATGTTGTGAGTAGAACTGCTTAGTATTTCACTAAGTACTAACACAAGCTATTTATAATGACTGTTTGGAGTCAAGATAAAGTTTGGCTAATTTTAAAATTTGAAATTATTAATCCCATCCCCTCAATAAATAATTTAAAATTTCTGGGAAACAATATAGTAAACCATACAAAAACTAGAGAGGTCAATCATGAAATGATATAAAAATAATATTTTATTATCTCAACGTAATTAAATGGTTTCCATGTAGGGTGGAATTTAGAAGGGTCGGATATACACAACCTTACTATTGTTAATGATAAAATTGACAAAAAAGTTGTTTTCGATCTTCTTTGTCAATTGACGCTAATTGTAAACGTAATGTGTATTATTTACTAAGAAAGCAAAGTTAACTAAAAAAAAATTCGTGTATTTCCTTTGCTATAATTATTATTATTGAGGATACAAAAATCATATATATTAATTATTAATCAACTACTTATTAAAAGCGTACTTAATTATTTATCAACTAATTATCAATTGTACACGGATAAACTACCTGGTGGGTAGGGTAGATGTAGCTAAGCTCTTAAAACTCTTTTAATTTCATCAACACAATTTAATCTTTCTTATTACTAAATATCTACCTTTTTCTTTAAAATAACTCATTTTCTCTTCAACCCATCTTTTACGAGACCATCTCATCATCAGACAGGTCCATACCCATTAGAAAAAAACATTTAAAAACAATCAAAAGTAAATCCCCACTTGTATAGGAAACTTTTTTTAAATTAGCTTGGGCTTACAATAAACTAATTTTGTTATATTCAATTACTTCATGATTACAATCTAATTAATAGCATTAGGAAATAACTACAATAAACTAAAAATATAATAGCATAATCCCACTGAATTCACCTACTACTCTATTCCATAAAAGGGAAATACCACATGGTAGTATTTAATTTTTATGAAATGCCGATGGTAGTATTTTTGTAAAATTTTTCCACATGGTAGCATCCAGTTTATGCACTATCTAACTGCCATAGTTTTTTCCGTTAAATTCTTGTTAATTACCGTTTAATACATCATTTTGTAAGATTTTTCCACATGATAGCATCCGGTTTTTGCTCTCAAATGTTTAATTCACCATTTTAATGTTTAATTCACCAATTAATTTATCAACGCCCTTAAATGTTGTAACAATTAAGTACATAGGTATTAGTGCTTGGAATGCACCTTTTGAACTTATGAAATGCACCTTTTGAGCTTGTAAAATGCGCCTTTTGAATAATTTATTAGTGTTTGTAATGCACCTTTTGAACTTTATAATGCCAATAATTTGAACGAAAATAAAATTGTTACAACATTTAAGGGCGTTGATAAATTAATTGGTGTATTAAACATTAAAATGGTGAATTTAACATGTGGAAAAATCTTACAAAATGATAAATTAAACGGAAATTAACAAGAATTTAACCGCGAAATGCTACGATAGTTAGATAGTGCATAAATTGAATGCTACCATATAAAAAAATCTTATAAAGATACTACTACTGACGTTTTATAAAAATTAAATTGCTACTATATGAAACTTCTCTAAAAATAAATTAATGAACTTATTAATTTTGTTTAAAACACTATATCCAACATACAGAGTATTATTTTTTTATATAGTTTATCAGGGATGGTTCAGGGATTGGATCTGAAAAATCACGCTAGGCCAAGAACTCATGAACGTAAGCAAAATTAGATTTACTCCGGGTTGGATGCCTTATTATTTTTAAAACATCATTATCCACGTACTTCACAATTGCCATAGATCTTCAGCTAACTACTACGACAAATGGGACAAATTTAAAACTACTTTCCTGTTTATTTGCTTTCCGGTCTTTTTTAATCATATGAATTAATATGATAATGAATCTTAAATAATTTTTACAGGTAATCAACTTAATATAAAATTATATATTTTAGATATTATAGTAAAAAGTTTAAGCGTAAAAATAATTGGATAGGAAACTGATTTTTGCTCTTTAAAAAACTAATGTAAGTTTGAATTTTTTTATTAATATTCACAAATAGCCTAAAGTTGAAAATTTTTAATATATATATATATATATTAAAAATGTGCGAACTTGAAGAGCTTGAAGAGCCAATTGAGTGTCGGTGATGGAAGTGCCAAGATTGTTTAGAGAAGTAGCAATAGTTTCAAGTTTATTGCAATAAGACTTTACATTGGAAAAAGTGGATAGAGAAATGTCATTATATTGTGACTCAAGATGAAGAATTCAAGATGTCTTATTATTTTGGAAATTATTCTCAAGACGATTCCAAGCATCAAAGGCACAATCATCGGGATGAACTATAGATTGAAGAAGAGAGGGACTAATAGAGCCATAAATCCTTGTGCGAACAATGTCATCAAGACGTTGCCATTCGGAATCTTTAGAAACTAAAGCTTTAGAGGAGTCATCGGGAATAATATGAGAATCCACAAGGTGAGCTCGAAAATGAAGCTTGAATAAAGTGACCCAAGTATGGAAATTGGAACCACTTTCATTATGTTGGATAGGGATACTTGTTTTTATGTTAGTAACCAAAGTGGCGGGATGGATTTTGGTGGGAGAGGCCATGGAGGAGAAAGAATAAAGAGAGGAAGGAGGAGATAGGTGGCGGCAGCCTTGAGGGGTGCTGGCCGGTTGCAAGAAGGAGATTCGGGATCAAAAAAAAAACCGAGGCTTCTGATACCATGTAACAATGAATCAGGTTGCATTCTCATTAGGAATAATGTTAATATATACAAGATTACAAACCATACTTTAGGAAACTAAATATTTTCCTAATATTCTACACAATCATAAAGATTTTATAAAATGTGCAATTAATCAAAAAGATATTATTCTAATATATTCTAAGATTTATAAACAATATTATCGACGTACTTATCATATAGCTCAATCTAGCTAACTACTACCAAAAACAAATCGGAGAAATATAACAAAAAATAGACCATTTTGATAATCTGCGGTCCAGTCTTCGTTTAATTATATTTATTTAAATCTTGCATAGTCTCTCTTAAGAATATCATATCAAATTAATCTTCCATCATGCATGAGGCTAAGGGGAGGGAAGTAATAGATCAGATTTGATGTTAGAATCTGGCCTGAAAAAGTGATACTTACTCTAAATGAAACAAAATTCGATTCTAGCTAACTAACACGTTTTACTACAGCATAAATTGGGTAAAAGATAAAAATATTTGAGAAAATTGATTATTATTTATGGCGTTTTAAATATTATATTTAAAGATAGATTGGATCCATATTTAAAGATAGTTAAAATAAATTTTTTGCATAAAGTGTTGCTTCATACTATCCAACACCATGTCTTGTATGCATACGAGACCATATCAGTCCATTCCTTTAATAGATTACTTTAAGATTATAAGTAATTATTTTAAGTTTATAATTAATCAAACTAATTAAAATTATAATCGATTACTTTAAGAATCATTTTAAGATTATAAGTGATCATTTTAACACTATAACTGTACATATATTAGGCTAGGCTAGCCTAATAAGACATTCTAATCATAAGCTCATATCATTTGAGAACTTGTGTTATCCTTTTAGTTTTATAATATCCTCAAGATATGTTATATGAGATTATTAAAATTTATATTAAACACTTCTCTAAATTAGCCTAAACTCTTCAATTATAAGATTATGAATCTCTCACTAATTTGCTCACAAACAATACTCAAAGATTTCTAGTGGATGCTTACTCTAAAACCCTTCCATCATGGCCCTCAAGACCTCACATTCAAATGCTCTCACTTCTCATAGTTTGATAAAAAAAAAAAGTACTCGTTGTGTTAGAGTATATAATATGGAACCTCAATTATCAGTTTTGTCAAGAAATCAATTTAACCGGCCAAAAGCTTAAGTTGATGGTTGAAGTTTTATAATATTTATATCAGTGGCGAATCCAGAACATAAATTTAGTGGGGGCACAATTGATAAAAAACATTCAATAAATAAAATTCAAAAACTCATATATATATATATATATATATATATATATATATATATATATATATATATATATATATATATATATATATATATATATATATATATATATATATATAATGTTTTCAATTCAACTCTATAAAATAATATTCTATAACCTATTTCGACAAGTTTTCATATCTTGAAATTGACGAGTAATAAGAACATTAGAAATACTAGAAAATAAATCCTTCTCAATAAAAGTTACCAAGCAGTCATTCATCCATTGATCTCCCATTTTTTTTCGCAATTTTGTTTTAACGGTATTCAGCGCAGAAAAGCTCTCTCCACTGTATGCTGTTGCAACAGGTAGTACCAAAGCTAATTTCAAAAGCAAATAACTAAGGGATACACCACATTTTCTTTTTTCTTCATTAACATCTGAGGAAGATCACCTAATCCCTTTAAATTACCAAAACGATCATCATTTCGCATATCAACAATGTAAACCTTAAGTTGATGTTTAAGTTCTATAAGATCACTATCTGAAAAATCGTGTGGATAAAACTTATCCAACTTTACTTACTTGTCAAGATCAAAAGCATGAAATGAATCAAGAGGACTAAAACAAGCTATGGAATGAAGCAATTCTAAATTTGTTTCATTAAAGCGATTGTTCAGCTCCTGAAGTAACATGTCTATAACACTCACAAACAAGTTAGCATGATAGTGGTGCCACATTGTAACGTGAGGAGTCATGCGCCTTGATTTCCCATTGACAAAAAAATTATCATTCATATTAGGGACCAGTATTTCATGTTGTTCACAGAAGTTTGTGACATCCTTTAAAAGGGAATCCCACCCTTCATCTCTCATCTTTTGTAATTCTTCTTTGCAAAATTTTACAAAATTAATGGCTATCTTGATCCCTCCTTTGCAATGCTTTTGACAAAACATTTGTTATCCCTAGAATATTTAACATCAATTTCAAGGAAAAAATAAAATCAAAAGTTTGCAAAGTTATTGACAAAAATGATGCTTCCCCTCTTTGTTCTCTTTCTCTACCATCTTGTGCAAAGAAATCAAGCACCTCAATCACTATATCAAACATAATGTTTAAATTTACAAGAGAATGATAATGAGAACCCCATCTTGTGTCACTAGCCCTCTGAAGAGTACGTTCTTGGTTTAAACCCTTACCACTGTTAGTCGCACCTATTTTCAGTCTTTCTAAAGTTTTTTAGCCTGTTTTTCTTTTAACACATCTTGACGCTTGTTAGATCCTCCAACAACATTAACAAGCATAGCCACCCAATTAAAAGAACAAGCAATTTCTGTGTGATTTTTAGCGACAGCAACTAGGGTAAGTTGCAGTTGACGAGCAAAACAGTGAACAAAGTAAGCTGAACTACTTTCTCTCATGATCAAAGTTTTAAGGTCATTAAACTCACCTTGCATATTACTTGCTCCATCATACCCTTGACCCCTAATTCTTGAGATACTCAACCCGTGCTCAGAAAGAACAAGATCAATACCCTCTTTAAGAGTGGAAGAACAAGTATCCTTTACATGAGTAATACCAATAAATCGTTCTTTAATCTTTCCTTCTTTATCAATAAAACGTAAAACTATTGCCATTTGTTCTTTCTTAGATATATCACGAGTCTCGTCAACCAAAATACCAAAGACATCATTATTAAGTTCTTCAATTATAGCTTTTGTCGTTTCTTTGGCAGCGGCATTGACAAGATCTTTTTGCACCATAGGGGATACCATTTGTTGATTTCCAGGAGCATTGCTCAAAATAACTTTAGATATATCTTCATTGTGATCAGCCAAAAATTGTAAAAGTTCACGAAAATTTCCTCTATTTGAAGAATCCCGACTTTCATCATGACCACGAAATGATAACCCCTGGTGTAGAAGATATCTTATACAATCAAGTGATGCAATCAGACGTATTTTATAATCCCTATCAATGTCTCTAGATTGCATTGCTAAAGCTGTTACAATAGATTGATTTGGTTTTCATTAAAAGTTAACTTGCTTTCACACAAAAATTATGTACACTACCAACTTTCCCAACATGAGTTTTTAGTCGACTTTTTTTATCCCACAGGTTAAATCCCTCAGAAATAAATGCTTCACCACCATCTTGCCCCCCTACTACTAAATTTCTCCTTCCGATTTCTATCAGGCATAGTTTGAATACACCAACATTAATTTTAAAACAAGAAGATAAATAATTCACAAACAATCATAATCACAAAAAATTAAAAAAACTTTATTTAATGTTGAAGAACTATTTCATGCCAACACAAAATAGCACATACTTAAATGATCATAATAATCATCATCAAATAATCATATTACATAAACTTCTCTTTTAAAATCTTCCATTGAGAAACATCTAGAAGTTTCCTAAAATAAGGTGAAGGGCCACTTGTATGACTGGAAAACATAGAAGTTTCACTTGATTTATTTCTTAAAAATTTGAGTTTCTAGAAGTTTCAGTAACACCATTTATTGAATGATTGGTTGGAGGTGACGCATCATGCATGGGTTAAAGTAAAATCAGAAATTGGTTTAAAGTTGTTGGGTGCTGCATTTGTAGATATAAGGCTTGATGTTATCTTTGGTTCTTCACTTAGCTTTGATATTTGATGATGCCCTGATGTAGATTTTCCCCAAAGTCTACCTGCTTCTCTTGATCCTGATTTTCAAATTGTTTATTAAATTGCAAATTCATGTGAGACACGGTCTTTTGAAGAGACTATTTTTAATTGGGTCAACCATTAAAAAAAATAAAGAAAGAATATACATTAATCTTTAATGGACTAGACCCGAAACACGTTTCCAGGGACCGGCATTTATTAAATTTACAAAATTATAACTTTTTGTAACATAGGTTTTGGTGACAAATTAAAAATGCTACTGATTTGTATTTTTAGTGTAAGAATTATTGGTTTTTATTTTAAGTTAAACTATTATAAAGTGATTTAGTAATATTTTATTAGGCCTTTAGTGGCAAATATAATTGTTACTATAGTCCATCGTGATATTTATGAGAAATTTCACTAGATCTTATGTTGCAAAAAAACTTTTTATTATGCTGCTAAATGATCTAATAAATGTCACTAAATCCACTATATATACTATTAAAAATTTGAAGTAGTGTCATTTAAATTAAATATCGCTATTCCATTAAAAGCAAATGATATTGTAGTGTAAAATAAATTTAAACATATTAAGACTCATAATTTATTTAAAAAATGTAAAAAAGTCAAATATAAATTGTAAACTAGAATTAAGGATCAGGTAATATATCCTGGAGCCTCAACCATCAGCTTAAGTTTTTAGTTGAGTTAGATACTGACATTAAAATTAGGAAAAATGCATAATTAATTTAGAGACTCTATTATTTATATTTATTTTATAGAAAAAAATTGATTCTAAATTAAAATCAATTTAAATACACAGAATATTAAAAGTCTATCTATACTTAAATTTTGATTAGTCTTACCTGAAACGTCCTTACGCAAAGGACCTGCTAAAGCTTCTTTTCCTGAGGCTTTTCCTCCTGAAAATCCAAATTAATTTTATTTCAATATATATGGTTATATTTGCATCCTTTTGTTAATCACCTTAGAAGTTGTCATTTTTTATGCATAAAAATATATCAACCATAAAATAATTAGTATAAGTTTACGTGCAGAATAATATCTTAAGTTTCATTTATTACTATTAGTCGCTTATAAATAATTCAAATTGTTTTTTATTTTAATATATATTTATGATATAGAATATTTTTATATTCCATGAGGAATAACCTGCTTAATATTAATTGATACAAAATATTTACTGATTTGTTGAATATTTATCATTTTTACCTTTAGTATTTTCGGTGGATGAAAAATAAATATGACTGCGACACGTGTCATTGAGATTAACCGTTTTAGTATTAAATATACATCGATTAGCTAGTCAGTACTTCCTATGTTCTAATGAATTTTCCCTATACAAAATTTAATTTTTTTTTAATTTCTTAGATGTATATATGAGGCAAATTAACTCATGAGAAGAATATTTAAATCTTCTTTTTCTTGGGCTGATTATGCTCTTAATACTGAAATCACGAGTCATTAATGTTTAAACTTGGAATTATTAATACTTTTACCTGAGGCACCTTTAGAGACTTCTTTATACGTAGCAGTTGAAGCTTGGCCTGAAAATTTTCCAAAATTCGTAAGATAAATTATTAATATAGTAAAACTACAATTTTTATTAACTAGGGAAAATAATTCACAGAAAAAGACAAGATATATTTGGGCCAAGAAAACCCGTACCGGAAAAGAAAAAAAAGTTTCTTTTAAGGTACGTGTTTTCGTAGTTAAAAAAGTTTTGGTGTTATATACTTCCTTTAATTCTGAAATACTTACTATATATCAATTTTTAACACAATTTATCGTTCAAGTTTACTTTATTTTTACTGCTAATGTGTTAGAAAAAAATATAGTTAAGTGAGATCTTGTTTGAATCATCTAATCACATACTTTTATAATACTAACGGCCTGTTTGGTAGGTGGTAATAAACGATGGTAATGGGAATAAAAACTAGTGTAATTATGGTTGAAAAATCTCTTGGTTACCTTGATGGTCATGCTTATTTAATTTCAATCATCTCATTTTCTTCAAGAAATTCATTCCAATTCATTACCTTTGGGAGAGGTGGTATTAGATGGTAATGAAAATTTATAAACAAAAAAACTTTTTTGTGATTAAAATTTCATTACCATGAGAATTATATGAGACTTTTGATGAAATTTTACACTATAAATCATTCTCATTACCACCATTTAATACCACTAACCAAAAGGGCTGTAAGTTTTTATATTTTTTAGTTATATATAGTTTAATATATAAATAATCAAAATAAAGTTTTTATATTTTTTAGTTATATATAATTTAATATATAAATAATCAAAATAATTTTAGTGAAATTGAGGAAGTATATTATTACTAAATAAAATTGCTTTTAAAATATATAAACACTAACTCAATGCAATATTAATGTTTTTCTTATCATTTGATGAATTAAGTTTTTTTTTATCATTCTATTATATGGCTAGGTAATAAAAGTAAAATGTAATGGGGTAAAAAAATATTTGGGTAAAAAACCTTTACCGCAGGGATACGCATGTAGCTTTCCACTTTTGTCGTAGTGTCTGCACAATGCCGATAATAACTTTCTAAATGGTGATGGTACTATTGCTGAATATACAAAGGACACATGGCTCTCGTTTAGAGTATTATTCAGGGCTTGTAACCTTACTAATAACATTAATAAAAAAGTTATTTTCAATTAATTATTGATAGCAAATATCATGTGCAGATTTATATAAATAAAAAGTGCATAATATAATGAGTCAATTACTATAGTCCATTATAATTCGAAATCAAAGAATCATAATGAATAATTTTATAGCTATAATAAGATTAATACACTAGTGGAACAAAACCTTAAGTGCTACGGTTTTTAGTCCATTATATGCTGTGATTTTAACTCAAAGCATTTGTGCTAGTAGCAGATGGAACTTTATTAGCTCATGCAGTTCAAAACCGCAACATAAAAGTATTTTCTTAGTTAGAGAGCATGCTATTTTTAAATTTATTTTGCTTTGGAGTAAATTAAAGAATCTCTAAATCATAAGGTTAAAAGAAAATTACTAAATCATTAGACTAATCTATAATTCTCGTGATTTTCACATCTTAATTATTTTTTATTTACCTTCATTCGCCGTGGAGGGTGCTCCGGCAACAGCTTCCGAAGCTACTTGAGTTGAAATTGATATAAAATGTGCTTGGCTTGTTATCTACATAAATAAGATAAACAATAAAAAAAAAACTCGTTGTTGAATCAATTAAGAAAGAAAATTAACTATTTTTGCTTTTTAAGACCATTTAGATAAAAAATGTAACAAAATTTGTAAGACAAATATTTAATTATTTAACGTAAATAGCATAAAAAAGTCAATATTTTATACATAGAAAATAATGAAGATGACTTTAAGGAAGGATGATCCCATTGAAACTGAATTGTTTAATATTTGATACTTTTTTAGCCCGAGTAAATTATAATATTGTATTTTATCTTTTTTTATTTTTTTTATTTTTATTTTTTCAATTGTGTTTTATATATTTTTTGGAATAATTGTTTTTATGAAACAACTGAAATGCCAGTTTATAGAGAAAGTTGTGGTTATTGGAGTATTTATAAGGTGTTTGAAGGGCAGATATTTGATGATCCTCCACCACGAATAATTTATGGAAAGTCATTACATATATGCAATGGAAAAAATTATTGTGGGAGTTCACTATACATTAAAGGTAATGGATTCTTTCTATTTTTGTCAAACTATAAATAGTAAGTGGCTAAGTTATTATAGTACAAGGTATTGCTATTTTTAACACAACTTTGATTTTCACTCATTAATAAGGCACATTAATCAAAATGGCATGTCATATCAAATAATAATAATAATAACAATAATAATAATTAAAATTTTAATAAAATTAAGTTCAATTCAACATTATTATACATTTACTAGCAGTTTATAAATAACTTTTTAAGGAGAAGAAAACTTTCAACAAAATTGTTTTGGATCGAGTTTAATCAAATATCTCATAATTTTCGTATTATATTATACTTATCACTAAAATAGCTACATATACCATATTTTTTAGTAGTTTTTTAAAAACTATTTCTTATTATTTTCAATAAAAACAACTTTATATATCATAATTATTTAATATATACTCTAAAATTGAATCTGACAAAACTATATATTAGGTTATAACTCGAAAATATTGATAAAAAAACTCTAAATTTAACCAATAATTAAGTAAACAGATTGAGTTGATTGGATTTCGATTAGATCAAATTTTGAGATGGGATAAACATTAACATAAGTCCCATGACTACACATTTAAACTAAACACAAATTCTTGTATGAAATGGTGTCATTTTGAGATGCGCTTCACCTATGGGTTGAATAGTTCAACTAATACAAGCAATTAGCATATAATCTCTTTATTATGAAATCGTCTTAGCGAGAGACAATCTCTTAAAAAACTAGTTCGATCCAAGTGTTTTTTTTTTTGGAGCGCTTAAAAAATCAATGAGATTTATGGGCCTTAGATGCTACAGCCTGTTTACTTCTTGGGCCATGCCATCTATTTGTTGTGCAATATTTGATAGCAAGGCCATATGTATCCTCAATGTATTAACTGTTGACCAACAGGACAACAATGAGCGATTAAATTCACAAATTATTGTATGAGATAGTTTCACCGAAAGACGCGTTTTATACACGGGCTAAATCACCTAATTAATACATAGTATGAAAATATGAGCTCCTTGTTTAAGCTCGTTTCACCAGAGACGGTTTCTTATAAGAGTAGCTTGAATAAATTTTGGTGTTGGCAATACCACATCTTTTAAAAAGTAGTAATGCACTAATGTTTGAGCGTATCTATATCATGTCACGAGTCATTTGATCAAAAATTTATTAATACTGAAATGTCTAGCATATAACACAGAAAAATAATAATAAAATTTGTTTTGTACACGTATAAATATGAGTGTGAATGAAAAATTGAAAAAATTAATTTCATCGATGTTCTCTTAGAGAGCCCAAATACGAGTTATGTATGCTAAGAGTCACATGTCGTAATTCAAAAATTGAGTATACAATAATCCCTCTTAGCTGAATTGAGAGGCCAAATTTAAAAAGATGGTTGCTTATGTTATCATGAAGTTATAACGTAAAGCCTATCATTTTTCGTCATTGCTTGCTTCACAATCCGCAAACACAAATGCTAATTACATATACCTACTTTTATAATAAAATTGTACTACACAATATATACTCCTATGTACTTTTAGGATAGTAATAGGGAGAAATTTAGTTGTTTTAAAGACAAATGTAGATATCTGGTAATAAATGAATAAAAATAATTGATTGTATTGATAAATTAAAAAAGAGTTATATTGTATTGATAAATTCAAAAGAAAGTGGTTAATTATTGTCAAAAAATATTAATATGTAAAATGAAAATGATAACCTAAAATGAAAAATAATGCTAAATGAAAAGTATGGGAAAGTACACTACAAACTTTAACATAATTTAGGATTACTTTATATTACAATTACATCATTCTATCATTATCATATATGGTTGAAAATTCTAAATTATTCATTGTTTTTTTGATAAGAAAAGAGGCTCAATTGCTCTAATGAGATTTCCTCTAAGTGAGAGTGGTTGCATTTTTGGCCAAGTTAAATTACAAAAACAATTTTTCCCTTTAAATTGCTTATTATATTAATTATTGGTGCAATTAGCCTAATCTTTTTATTTAGTGGGCTAAAAGGGTTGTCTTAAGTCTTAATTTTTTTAATGGATTGCCTATACAACTTTACGAGAGCACAAAGAATGATGAATCGAACTCATATAACTTATGGAAATATGGGATTCTATTCCATAGCTAAACATGATATTTTCAATAATTAAACTACTAAAAAGAACTAAATGTAAAAAAAAAAAAAAAGAAATCATGGACATCATAAAAAATTCATTTAAACTAATAATTATAATAAAATGTGTAAAAATCACTTATTCATGTACTTGCCACTAAATGCATGTAGTATTCAAATTTATAGATTTCGATCGAATTTCATCTACATTCTATTTCTACCATTCTCGTTTTTTATTCAACAAACAATAATTTGCATTTTCACGGTTTAAGATGCAACTCAATTAAAAGTTTAAATTGATGTTCTAAGTCAATGATAAATTATATATTTTATCACAATCAAAAGTTTAAGTTGATGATTGAGGCCTCAAAATATGTTATATACTCTAACACGCCCCCTCACACGAGACCCATTGAGCTAGAAGTGTAGATGCACATAAGCGTTGAATATTCCACTTTAAATGAGGGGTGGTTGAGATTCGAACTCGTGACCTCTTATCACATTGGTTTTGATACCATGTCAAGAATCCATCTCAACCAAAAGTTTAAGCTGATGGTTGAGGCGCCCGGATACGTTATATACTCTAACAGAAATTCAAACTTATGACATTCCATCACGTTGACTCCTAATATCATATTAAGAAATCAAATTGTTTAATTTATAGTTGAAGCCTCATAATCTGCTATAAACTAAACTATGCTCATCTTTAAACTTATTGAACTTTATTTATTCAAAATATTTGAACATAATAATTTATGGGCGTCTTTTTAAAGTTGGGAGACTCTTTAGCCGCATTCTCCTTAACGGGTATGGGTTGTCATCTTCTACTCCTTCTCAGAGACTGATCATAATTTTTATGAGCAAGATACACTAATTACGATGATGATCAGCATTTTATGGGGTTGTGTCATCCACTCAATACTTTATAATAATGATAATTTAATCATCAAATAACAAGGTACCATTTGGTGATAATTGCATAATTGTAATGTTTTTTTTGGTACAATTGGCTCCCTATGAATCTCAACAACTATTTTTATTAGATTCTAATGTGAATTGGCGATGAGACGCTGAAACTTCACCAATCATTATTGTGCATATGAAGTTAATTAGTCCAACTACTTTACTTTTCTGTTGGTGGCTAATTGAATTGGATCCTAGCAACTCCACATTTCTAAATAGAGAATGTTTTCCTTCAAGTTTTGTACGGATTTATTAAATAATTTTGAAGACAATAATAAATTATTCCTATTTTAGAAAGGAAGAATTTCTACTCAATTATATTGGAAATATTAATTACCTAAACTATTTATTTATGCCAATCGCAAAAGTTGAGGCCAGTATATATTTATGGGTTTAATTTCATCAATTCATCATTATCTTTGAAAGCTTCAATTAATTCTTAGTTTAAGTTGTGACACGGTGATCAATGATAAATTTTTTTAAACTACTTGTAAAAATTAAGAAAATAATACTTTTTTTGCATAAGAAAATGATATTGTTAGTAATATTAAGTATTAGAAAATGAATAATATTATAAAATCAATAATTAAATGATATTTAACAGGAATATAAAGTACGATGATGATGATGATAATAATAATAATAATGTCATCAATATGCCATTTTAAAAAGGATAAATTTCATAAGAAAGTGATATATATATATATATATATATATATATATATATATATATATATATATATATATATATATATATATATATACATATATATATATATATACATATATATATATATATATATACATATATATATATATATACATATATATATATATATATATATATATATATATATATTATATATATATATATATTATATATATATATATATATATATATATATATATATATATATATATATATATATATATATATATATATATATATATATATATATATGATATCACCTTTTTTGCTTTAGTAATATATTAATAATAAATACAATAATAGATTATTTGTTAAGACATGTTGCCAAATAGGCAAATAAATCAAAATGTATATACATCTATGACACTAAATGGAACGCTCAATTTGCCTATATATATAGATTATGCAAAAATTTTATTTAGTTTAATCATTTTTTTATCTATCATACTCTTAGTAGGGTAAAAAAATCTCCACTATCAAAGAAAAATAATAATGTTTTTTATAAATAGGGATGACAAAATGGATATGGGCAGTACAATATGCACTCCACATGTTCATATTCACCACCTACATATCTAGCTATGATGGGTGAAATTTTCGTAATCACACTTGTCCATGGGTACGCATTCAAACCAATTCTTATCGAGTATGGTTAACTGGTTATACACATCTTAAACTAACCCGCTTCATATACAAACCAATTCCTTTCCACTACGGCGAACTGGTTATACCCATCTTAAACTAATCCGTTGCACATTGTTTGAATTATATGTGTTCCATACAATCACAATTCCTTGCAACTTTAATTGTATGTCTAATTTAAAATAAACCTTATAATATAATAAGATAAAATTAACATCCTTAAATTTGTTACAATAATTTTTTCGCAAACTGGTTATACCATCTCAAATTTGTTACAATAAGATAAAATACAAAGCATTGGATATGGGGCGGCGGGAATAAGACAGATTGAACGGATATGAGATGGGACAAGTGGATACAAGACAAAAAAATCTCATACCTAGTTACCCACTACATATCTACTATTCATGACAAATAAGATTTTACACACTCATACGGTCATACCCATCCAAACTGAGATAGATACATCGTGAAATCTATATATTTTTACCCACCTTCCATCCAAATTCATAAGTGAACTTTATATTTCATATCTCTTAATACATATCATTTTCTCTACTATTATCTTTATTTTTGAGCAATTTTATTTGGGTGCAGTTTGAAAACAAACACTATAACAAAACTAATTTTTTCGCGATATAGGATTCAGTGAAATTAAAAAAATTATCAATGATTTGTATTTTTAGTGTAATAATTATTGGTTTTTATTTTAAGTTCCACTATAAAGTTGTAACAGACTCAAAATTCTTAATTTTAATTTTCCGATTAATTATTCCGAATTTTCAATTCAAATCTCTAATCCTTTGATTATCGATTTCAAACCATCTTTAATTCCTAAATCTTTTCCAATTTTGTTATTTCTTTCAAATATTAAACTTTAAAATAGTATTTTGTTTAAAATCTTTTTATAAGCACTAAAATATTATTTTATTATTTTATAGTACGAAAAGTAAAATTTTATTATTATATTCACGGTCTTGTAAAATGTCACGTTTTATCTTTCTTCCTTAAACTAACATTACTACTTATTATTTTAACCTTATAATTTTGATTTAATTATTTTATACATAAAAATGAGTCATATTTTTATTATTAACATTAAGTATAGTTTAAGCAAAATTTTCTAAATAAACTACATATTTTCATGATCAAATTTACCTATTATTTTAAAGTATATTCACTTGTACATACTACAACAAAAATTTGATAAAACAAAATTTTTTCTACAGTAACCCATGATGTTCATCACTTACACAAGCTATCACCGTTTTCTTACACAAACTTACTTTCTTCTACACTCCAAACTCGTACACATTCACTTACACACTCCAACTCTTATACATTCACTTACACACTCTAAATCACTTACACAAGTTAACCTTCTTTTATACTCCTAGCACTCTTTTTTATACAATCTAATGAACTACATAGTTGCCCAAACCCAATATAAATACCTCCTTAGCCATGAGATCACTTACACCACCATCATCAAATCTTTTTAACATTTTTTCTTATATTTTCACTTCATTAAAATCTACTACATTAATACCTTTATTATTAATTGAAGAAATTCAAAAACATGAAGCTTAGATTACTCTTTATTTAGCTTAAATCATCATCATTATGGAGCATTATTGGGTTATTAATTTGGGTACTTAATGTATCATTATTTTTGGAGTTTAGATTTAATTATTTTGGGAGCTTAGAAGATCATCATTATTTTGGGAGTTTGGATTAATTATCTTTGGAGCATTATTGTCTATCTTGAAGAGTCTTATTTCTTATTATTTTCCTAATTAGTACGTAGTACTAATCTTTGGTGTTAGTATGGTATAACTTCTTACCCTACTTTTTTGTGGAATTTTACATTATATTTACTTTATAATATGCAAAGTATGAAATATGCTAATATTTTTTAGTAGGAAGTTAGTTTAATGAAATTATGATCAAGATTATATTAAGTATGTGTAAGCTAAAAGTGTATGTTAATTTAATAATCTTTGAACAAGTTTAGAAAGTTGGGTGCAAAGTTATATGCTAGTGATATTAAGTATGATTCATGTTATAAACTAGTGCTAATA